>NW_019524963.1:24680-78098 GCF_002814215.2 Seriola lalandi dorsalis | reverse complement strand
CCCAAATCCGATGTGCTTCCAGTGCACATACACTGAGAATGGACTTTTCGGTGAAGTAAGAGACGTCAAAAGATACAAAATATTATTCAAAACAGTGAATTTTTATGTCTTGAAACATTTGTGGAGGGTGACTTTAACTTTGACAAAGGATACATAAAAAGAACTGTGACGGATTAGTAACTATATCTCAAGCTAATTTCAAACTCTACAACATGACTTTTCACAATGTGTATGTGTGTGTAAACATGGCTACCCAAAAAGTAGAACACATGGTCCATATGTTTGAGACCACTGAGAACATTTCTTCATTCAACGATTCTTAGTTCTTCAGCAGCCGACGTGAGGTTTAGGATTTTGGCTTCAGGGTAAAGATTAAAGTTGAGACTAGTCTCATGTTGGGGTTAGAGGAAAACCAAACGAGGGGACACGTAGGGATTGAGTTTGTGTGTGTGAGTGTGAGGTTGAGACACCGGGCAGCAGGTTTCACCCTCAGGCCTTTTTGAACATCTGTCAGCTCAAATATCAAAGGTGGCCACTAACCTGACACATCATTCCACAAAGACGTCACCTATAGGCATCTCATTCTATACGGAGAGAATGAAAATGGCCGCTCCCAAGTATTTGAGCTGTGATTATACAACAGGCACAGACACATTGGGGCTGTGTCCTTTCATCCCAGTAAAGAATTAAAAGCATCAAAAGAGACACCAACACTGACCTTCCTACGTTTTCGTCTAATAACTACTGCATCAAACCATCTGAGAGGTAAAACAGTCTCTTTGGTAGTATCATCTATGTAAGACAAGGAAGAGACACAACAGTCCTTCAACAAACACTGGACTGAAACTCACACATTTGAAATACATTTGACTTGACTTCGGCTGGAGTTTCATAGTTTTAACTGGGACACAATAATCATCTTAATGGCTAAAGGGCTGAGATCTTGATCTGATATAATCACCAAATATAATCCTCCACCACATTCAATGAAAATGCGTGCGTAACTTTTTTAGACAGCCAGCTGACAGTCAGACTAACCAACAAGAGCATGTGTACTTTCTTTGGCAGGAATAGCTCAAGCAGTTAAATTCAATAGGTACTGGTCAGCAGTGGAAACTAACTTTTTTGAGTATTTTCTATTTCATATTTTATTATATTTCTAGTCTACTACATGCCATTTTTACAATAAAGATCCAATGAATTGTAAAAGATTAAAAACCAGTGGCTCCCAAACTCCATCTCTCTCCTGTTGGTTTTGTTACATCTGTTAGGGCGGGACAGTTCACACAGTCATACACCCAACAGAGTCCATTCAGCTTCAACCTGACTAATCCATCTTGTCAGTAGAGTAATTGGAAACACCTGTGCGGGTGTGCAGGGCCTTTTTCCACCACTGGTATTGATACAGGGAGCACACTAATATTCTTATAATAATTACAATAATAATAATTATTAATAACTTTGCAGCGTCTATTAATATGTTCATTGGTAACTTGATTAAAAGGACATAAAATACAAAAACAAACAGTTGGAAATGAACCCACAATGTTGAACATTAAAATCACTTCAGCAGCTGAGATGCATTTGAATAAGTTAATTATATTAACTACAAAAATTAAAGGTCCTTTTCCTGTGTTTTATTTAAACTGTTGATCCATTAGAAGATATATTTTCTGGTTTTAAAAACCAAAAACAATCTCAATGTAGTTTTACATCCTCTCTCAGGCTTCTCCCTGGAGCTCTAGTAACAACAGGTCAGTGAGCCAATCAGAAGAGAGGAGGCTCTGAGCCCCTCTTCTGATTGGCTGACTGTTTTCTGAGTGATCCAAAAAATATGTAGCAGATTTCACGTAAACACTCAGAGAAACCAAATCCTGCAAGGTTGGATGGTGGGTGCAGGTGGGCGGGGCTTGGGGCAGGGCTGAGAGCGGTGACTGCTTTGTTGTGACATCACAAAGTTACACAATTTTCATTAAACTTCATTAAGGGTTAAACTTCTGCATAATTGAGGGCATGGCCTCTTTGGGTGACAGGTGGGTGAGTGTGTGCTTGCCATAAACCAGCATGCACCAAAGTCTCAGCTCCACACACGCACAACCTCTTTGCCCATTTTTGAATTAGCCAGGAGTTAGGGGCAGAGTCAGGCACTGCCAAGATGGCGATGGCACAGCAGCTCCCTCTTAGCTTCAAAACTGCTCTTTAGAAACCTGAGGGTGGTGTCATAGAGGCTACTGGTTTAAATACAATCCAGCTACATCACATCCAGACGGAATCAAGCTTGAGATTTGGGTTAATGTGGGGGAATGGCCACAGATTCACACCGACACACTGTCGCTGTCCAGTGGAAACCATGTATCTCTAAATTTAATGATAATGAATCTTTCATATGAACTGGGGGAGTAAGTTTTCATGTGTGGGTTGAGAAATGTTTTGTTCTTCTCGAGCTAATTAATCATTTAAAACTCAGTTGACTTTTCTGAAAAATGCATTGTCACAAACCCGGGCTGTTGTTTCTCTTAGCTCGTGAAAAGTGGACATTTTGGAAATACAGTTTTCACAGGACAGTGTAACAGATAAAAAGCTAGGTTTTTAATTAATCTGACCAAATGAAAGATAAAAAGAAAGCTTGTACGGGAATGTGACACGGTCAGCTCTATCAGCGATCAGCAGTATCAGGATGGGCATGTTATCAGGAGGTCACTGAGGCTACCTTTTAATGTGGAAACAGAGAGAATGGAAAGAAACCGGCTGGGAGGGATACTCAGAAATGGAGAGGGGGGGGGATGTAAAGACAGAGAGAGGGAAGGGGGGAGAAAACGAGGAACATAAAGATCCAGATGGTGGATGTGAGGGAGATAAAGAAAATTGTTGAGACAGAAGTGAGGCGGATTAGCGGGTCAAAATGGACAGAAAGAGGAGAACCGAGCCGTCATATGACTGAACTGCTGGGAAGTCTGGGCCTCACCTTGAAACCACATGATCTCTATCTGCCTCACTGGGAAATGTAGGAAAGACAATAAAAACAGACGAGGAGAGAAAGTTTCATGTCGTCAGGACTACAGTTTAGATTTAGCATCGTTTACATCAAAGTAAGAGGCGGGGTCAAAGTTTAAATGAATGAATATCCTAAATGAATGTCCTGACATGTATATGTGTGAGCACTGCACTCCTCTGCACTGTGCTGTCTCTGCTCCACACGGCAGAGAGGGCCGCCTGCGCCTCGTCCACATCCTCACAGTATGTTTTGCTCTAAGCAGCCATAAGAATGTGCGGCGTATAAACACTCGGCTAAATGTGTAAACCATCCCGGAGCAGGCTGGGCTGTGGATCTGCAATCATATAGAATGAGAGGCACAGCTAGAAGGACAACTGAAGTGTGTGTGTGTGTGTGTGTGTGTGTGTGTGTGTGTGTGTGTGTGTGTGGGGGGGGGGGGCTTGCTCCTAAACACAGGCTGAACTCACCAACATCTTTCCAATCTCATCCATTTGGAATGAAACATCACAGGCCAACTCCTGCTCATACTTCTATCTAGAAGCATATTACGTCTCTTTTTGACTTCAGTACCCACAAATCCTGTAAGCTCATGTTCAACAGCTTAGCCTGTCTGAAGAGCAGCTACAAAAGCCTGAACACGGTTCAGATGCTTGACCCCCACCCTGACACCACATTTAACACAAATCTATTAGAGAAGCACTTGAGCGCCACTTGACTTTAATTACAAAACGCTTTTGAGAAGCAGAAACAACGTGCAAGTAGCATGAAGTGCTTTTGGAGCAGCAGAGTGATGGATGGGACTTGTACGACAACAACAACAACAAGAGTTACTGCCGGTGCTTCTGTCGGTGACGTGGGTCGAAACGCCAGAAATTCAAAGTTGAAATATGGCAAAAAAATATATATATTTTTCTGCAAGTTGGTGTATTGATAAAAAAAACAATATGCGCGAAGTGCAAAGGAACCTGACTTAGTGAATATCCGCTGTTATGTTCACATTATTAGTGACACCTGTACTTTTCCTAAATCAGTGTCTGCTGTGGAAAAGGCCCATTATATAAAATACACAGTTCACAATCCAAGACTCGCACTCACTCTCCCACATCATCCTTTTCCTCCTTCAGTTTTGTATATTAAGTGTTTCAAATGTCTCTTAAATAAATGTTTGACTTGTAGCCGTTTGAGCGGATGATCTGTAAGTTCACGATTTAAGATTTTCACTACATGCTCTAAACTCAAATGCAGCTTCTACGAAGCCAGAAGATAAAAGCGTTCATGATTTTGCAGATCTGCATCTTAAATCAGAGCGCCCTCGAGCCACAGGTGAACTGGTTGACAAATCGCACTTCAGCTCACCTCACCTGTAACTTAACATCTCCTACAGTCTGAGTTCTGCCAGCTGGTGACAGACCGGGTCACAGTTTGCCTGTAGGCCTCATCCACCACCTTCTGTGTGTTATAGATAGACCCTGACACGTCCAAGTTCCCATTACATTACATGCAAGTGATGGACTAAGTATGTGTGTAAGTCTGTGGCAGATTAGATTTGTTTAGGAATATGCACCATGTGAGCACTATATAAACTTTAATAATTAGCGTATCGGCCTGAATATAACCACCGGTCTTTGGAGAACGACAGTAGAGTTTGAACATATGAAACTCTTTCAGCCCGATCCTGCAGGGAGATATTCTCATTTTCGAAGCCTTAAGAGAAAAACATGAAATACTTTCATCAAGGCAAAAACTAAATTCAACCAAAACCAGCTGACATACAGTAACTTTGCAGTACTTTCGGGACCCTTCAAGGCCCCCTGGACAGTTGCCCGTGGAAATCTTACTCACTCTCACTGCTCTTGTTGAGTTGAGATGAGGTTTTTCTGGGTGTTTTGGTCTTAAAGGTTGCTGCTGCAGGTCAGACACTTCTCTCTAACATCAGTGATCTCCTCCTCTGACTGTCTCGGATTCTGTGACACGATCAAAGTGGATTTGCTATTCTGGGGAAGATTTAATTGTAAAACTTCTGGAAATGTGGAAATGTGGGCTGTAAATTGATTTACACGCAATGAAGAAGAAGAAGAAGAGGCGAAGAAATGTGAAACATCATGTGTTGACCGAACAGATTTCCAGAAAAGGGAGGTTCGAGGACGCTAGTACTTCCAGTCAGTCCCTCTGGAGGTGTCATGAACTAAAATTAATGAAACATCTGTGATGGGTTGACACCAGCGATCCACCCTTTATCTCTAAGCCTCCGGCCGCTGCTCTGATCCACTCACAATTCATCATTGACCAACATTATTTTGTTCATTTAAACGCACAATATGTCATTTTTTCTGCCGCTGTGGGTCCCTCAATCACCAATAGTCATGAAGTAGCGTGGGATCATGGGAGTTGTTGTCTTCACCACCATTAGGATTCCTTCTATGTCAGTCATTGAGGAGATTTTTGCCTCTTTAAGACAAAAGATCCACAGAGGTCTCCTCCCCTCCAACACAAACAGACCCAGTGATTTAATGTAGTAGAAACTCTGAATGAAGTGGTTCCATGTTAAAGAATCAGTGATTCTCTGAAGCTGTTCAGTGGACACAGGACGTCTTGGAGGGGCTGGGAGCCGAGCTGCTGCTCAGTTTTTCTTTCTTTTTTTTGTGATATCTCAAGATCCAGACGCCTGATGACTAAAATCCTTCATCTGGTTAAAATATCAATCAAAAACAACCAAGATCTGAAATGTGAATCTTAAAAATGTGACTTAAAACTGGATAAAAAGTCAATTTTGATGCTTCTGGAAGACGACCACAACACTGACACATGTGTACAGAAGATATGACGTCATTAACAGGCGACTAAATGACACTTTACCATGATTAAAATCACTGATGTTTCTGGTTTGAAAAGTGCTGGAGACATTTGGGAGAATGTAAGAACACAACTCAACAACATATATCACAAAGGTTTGGTCACTTTTAAATATTTTAACGTGGAAAAGTTCCATATTATAATTTTAAACCTCTAATTAGAAAGGAAAGTTAATGAAGCGTACTTTCCCATAATCCCCACCTCACAGGTAGACATATATCTTAACCTTATGAGATGTTTGTGCAGTATCATTGAACAGAATCAGTTTGTGTTAAACTGCAGTTTAAACTTCAGTCTTTATATTAGAATTTTCTACTCATTCTTATTTTCCTGCCACTTTTCCTGCCGCAACCTCGAGTCCTAAACTGCTTCCTGAACCTTGATGCTATAAGAGCGACGCTGTTTATTTGTCACCAGGCGACACATCCTGCATCACAGATAGAAGAAAGTGGGCCAACAAACAAAACAGGTAGAAGAAGGGGAGAGTGGAGCAGATAGAGGAGGGGAGGGAGAAAGCACAAAAAGGTTGGAATGCAGAACCAAAAAAGGAACAACAGGAACTCTCAGCTAGCAGTTTGTTAAACCACCTGGGAGCCATTTCGGCCCCTTTTTATGCTCATCTTCTTTATGTTCTCCCCATGAGTCCAGCCCCTAATCTGTTCACACCCCTCACTCTTTCCTTTCTCCTTTCTCCTGCAGTAAAACACAAAATGAGCCTTGTTAAACCTTCCAGCTGCACTGCACCCAGAGCTCTAACATGCACGCAACAGCCCACAGCTGTAGTAGTAAGCCTCTCTCAGGCTTTTTTTTTTTTCTTACTCAAGTGCCCATAAAGGGGACTAACAGAATGGAACTGGTCCTTCTCTCTCGCTTCCTTCGCTGCGTCCTAGTTTCCTTGTCCTGCTGTGTGCCGGAGAGGCTCTGCGTCAAATCCGCCGCTGCAACAGCTGCTTCAGCGGCCTCTGCGCGCGCGCACGCACGTACACACACACACACACATATAAGTGGACTCCAACAGCAGCAGGAAAGCATCCACTAATGGCTCAAGACGCCCACTGATGCGCGCCATTATGCAAAGCTGCCTACAGCACATGTCATGTCAGACATACAGACATCCAAGTTATTTAATCAGACTGGACACACGCGCACAGGCAGCACGAGCATTTTTGGGTTATTGGACTATTTGGCTGTAATTCCAGGATAACAAGGTGCAGAATGGATCCACACACATACATCAACACAACCCGGCCTCGTTTTTTCTTTAAACAAGTTCAAAACTTTATTACTTCAGACACATACTCTTGTTCTGGACGTTACTGGCACATGAACTATTTACACCCACTCATTCCAGATACAATTTTTTTTTTTTTCATTATCATTTGCATCTATCCAAAAAGACAAATTTGGGTAAGTTTCAGAAGTGAGAGAGGAGCTCTTCGCGCTCAGAGGCAGCCCCCCGGCTCCAGCTCCTGCGCACAGGCTATAGTCTATGTGCATACACAAACACACATGCACACATGCACACGGGCCAAGGAGTGCACAGGGCGGGAAGGAAGGTTGACTCGACGCAGAGTCCGCCTTTGTGCTGGGAGTTAACTGTGACATATCCTCTTTCACTCCCACTATAACAGCGAGCCGGGGCACAATTAGCGCGGCAGTAATCCAAAGACACAAACTGAACCACATCTGAGGGTGATTCCCGTGCGCATCGGGCCAGTTCCGCTCCTTCCAACAGGGAGCGCACGCCTTTGGAAGGAGCAAGGCTCCCGGGTGCAACTGAAAACAGCAGGAGTCTCTAATGTTTGTGTGCGTAAGCGAGCTGTGGAAAGACCCAGCCCTTTTGTCTACCTGTGCACAGAAAGAGAGAGAGAGAGCGAGAGAGAGAGGCAGGAGAAGTGAGTTTCTCCGCGCTGCTTTGCCTTGAGGCAGCGCACGGCGTGTGTTCAACTTGCCAAAGCTCAAGTTTAGAGGAAGAAATAAGTCCCTGAATACATCACGCACCACCCGTGTTGTACCAAAATCAAACATTTAATCCGCCGCACATAAAACCAATTTAGACCCGACTACGGTGCCAAATTCAGTTTTCCAAAACTTTTTCAAGCTATTCGTGCAAACTGTAACTCCAGCAACTCCGTGTTCATCACAGCATTTGATGCACGTCAAGTACAACTTTGTGAGTTTTTGTCACCTTGAACATGTTGAACAGTTTGGCTCATTCTCTGTCACTCCTTCGTGCCAGAGTCCTCAACAACCGAATAGTTCCTCGGCGAGAAAAAAAAAAGCCCCATGAAGCAGCAAATACAAACAAACAAAGGTGTTCCTACCGTAATAAAGGTAACCATAGCATCGGCGGGTTAGTATCCAACAGAGTCGACATGAAGGTGATTAATTTTTAGACAGAATGGCGAAAACTTCCCACTTTCTGAGGGCTGCCGCCTGCCTGTGCGCCACACTGGTTCTGTGTGGAGAGGATCAGGGTGTGCGTAATGCTCTCTCTCCCTCTCCCTCTCCCTCTCTCTCTCTCTCTCTCTCTCTCTCTCTCTCTCTCTCTCTCTCTCTGGACAACATAATCTACGCGGCTCTTTCTGTTACAGGACAGATGGCTCTTGGCGCATGTTACTGCAAAGACCTGCATGCATGCTGCCACTGGCTGTCAGCGGAGCAAGCCTGCTGACATGAATTAGGACATCGAATTAGGAGCGCGTGTGTGCGTGTGCGCGCGTGACTAATGCAACCTTACATCTTTATGGTCTTTTTGAAGTCCTGGCTGACATTTGGTAGAGACTGAACGTTTAAGTCAAAGAGGTCTGTTGTTTCTTTTAAAGATAAAAAAAAAAAAAAACCTTAAGTCATTAGCAGGTTTAAAATTAATAGGAATGTGATCATCACTAATGATTACACAAGGATATCATTGGAGCAAAGAAGAAAAAAAAGCTTGTAGTAGATACAGACGGTAAAAGTCAATGCAACATTCCTAAAAAGGAACATTTATAATGATGAAAAGTTACAGACTGACCACCAGACATGTTTTATAGCTTATAAAAATACTCTGCTTTTAGTGATAAATTTGTGTCAGATGTTTTTTCCACAAAAATGTTCAATTACCTTATCAAAGATTCCTAAAATTCAATCTTCTCCCTGTCCTGCACCGAAAGGTCCAAACTCCAGGAATATGCATGCGCTGCTTGTTTTAAACTACTGGACACAAAATGTCTTCATCTTCACTGCGAAACTCCATCCTCAGTGTGTGTTAGCAGCAGCCTTTAACTTTCCACAAAACACTTGTTCAAGTAGCTTATTGGTCCAGGATTAGCATCCAAGCCAGTTGTGATGTTTCGAATTATGCTCACATCTTAAACTGACTCACTTTAAAGCGTAATTAATATTTCATTTTTTTTGTGGTTATTGAGCCAATCAGAGGAGAGGAGGCTCTAAATCTCTCCTATGAAACCAAAGTTGCATTGTTGGATGGTGGGTCCAGGTGGGCGGGGCTTGGGGCATGGCTGAGAGAGGTGACTGCTTTAGTGTAACATCACAATGTCACAGAAGTCTTAACGGCTGGTTTTAAGACTCAGTTTCTGAATACAGGCTGTGTGCATTTCTCTGTGGACTGAGGCTTTGATACTTTCACAGTATTAATATAGAACCTAGACCTGCTTTATAATCAAAAATGACATGGAAATGTACTTTTATACAATATGGGACCTTTAACCAAAGCTCGGCAGCAGAGGCGGTAGACAATAAAACACTAATGTAAATACATTTTTGAAGTCATGTGGGTCAGTTTGCAAGGCAATGACAAAGATCTATTTTGTCATTTAGGCAGGAGGAGTTGTTGTGTATGTTATTCTAACCATTCCCCTCAAATGGATTATTTTGGACAGCAATAACAAAATTGTGTTATTGCCTATTGTTTTGTTTGGATGTGAAGATTTGCTGCAATAACCCATCTGACTAGGCCCATCTTTCCCCTTTGTGCACACACTAAATGTTTAATTCGTTGGAGGTGTCCATTTGGACAAACTCTTCTTCTATTTTCGTGTCTGAGCAGATTTCTCAGCCCAAGACATCAAAACAGATTTGGCAGCATCTGTTAGCTGCACATCTGCTCCTGCCTCTTGTCAATTTCAACAACACATCTGGTAAAGATATAAATGTTTTCCCCACTGGCCAATGTACGGAGGCAAGATCTGTCTTGACCTGGACAGGTGGGTGGATTGATATTAAACTTCAAACGTAGAAGGTTAAGTGGCTGGCAGCCAAGACCTGCAATCGGGCTGTGTGCTAAAACTCTGCCAATCAAATATTTGCTAAGTTAAGTTGAAACCCCAATCATGAAGGCAGATTTCTACACAACCAACAGAGGCTCTGCCTGAGATGCTAAACCCAAGAAAGTCTCGCTTCAATGGCAAATTCAAAAAATGTTAAATAGACCCTTTGGAGCTTATGACCACTAGTGGTGCTACAGAGCCACGTTTTGATGGGAACTCAATCTGATTTGTATCTTGAGGTTTAATAGCACACACCTGAAGACACATATGTACAATCACAATTTTAACACATTTGTGCCAATGGTTTCGCACAGGTCCTCTGATCCACAGGTGTTTATATACAGAAATGTCACAAAGAAAGGATTAAGTCAAAACTCGGAGCATCTCTGAAGATATTTTTCCAACTTGAACAGCTTCAATTAAACACAAGGCATTTTCCAACCAGTAGATCACAATAGCTGCCCAACAAATACAGAATTAATTCAAAACTTTTACTCTCTGTACCACTGCAACAGAGGAAACTCCATCTTAAATATAACGTCTGGGAAGTGTGAAATCAAACTAGAAACAGTGAATGAGAGAAAGAAAAACACAAATTAAAAGAAGCATCACACATTTCTCATTTCAGCACCACATCACAGAGGAGCAGCAATATTATTTCTCACATGACTTTACTGTTCTGCTCATTCTCCTGACTTACAGTGGCTCATAGCCGCTCCTGCCCAGGGTGATATGATAGAAGCAGTTAGTAATACTTATTATTAAGTATGGCAGTACATTGTGTTTTTATCTGTTTTCAGAAATACTCTTTCCAAAGAATATATTCACTAAGCACAAATTTTCCTTCCTCAACCATTAAACTAATATTTCCTGACACATTCAGTAGCCTTGCTCTTGCATGATGCCTGTGTGTCGTTCCAAAAATATCTAATCTTTCAACCGATATTCCAAGTTCAGATGGAAAAAATGTTTTGCTTTGCAGCTGAGCTCATTTAGATCTGAAGTCTTAATACTACACTAAACTATTCTTTTCTGTCTTCACCCTAGTACAATTGGGGAGAAGAAAGATTAGCAAACCTTAAAATTTCATGCTAGGCCAGGAAACTTTTAAGACCCCATTAGTCACTTTTTTCACAACAAATCTATCAAGTTTTGGACAAACTTTAAAACTTTTCCCACCTGAAGAAAGTCACCAATCTTTTTTAGTGACTGTGATCTCAAAATGATTCAACTCAACTATTTAAGTTGTATTTTTTCTAAAGGTACAGAACGTTTACCATAATTAGTTTATTCCAGTGTCTGGACCCTCTCTATAGACCAGACATACTCAACAGGCAGAGCCCAGTCTGGATTCAGACTGTTTAATCTGGACTGGGAACAAAGTTTCCTAGTTAACTGCCCCCACTATAGGCATGTTTTATATGTAGGTAGTTCGGTAGTTCTCTCTATAGGTACTTCAGTAGGTAAGTAGTTCAGTCTATAGGTAGATACGTAGGCAGGTAGTTTCATAGGAAGGTAGTTTGGTAGGTCGGTAGGTAAGCAGGTAGGTAGGTAGTTCGATATATAGATAGTTTGGCTGGTAGGTAGGTAGAATAGGTAAAATAGTACTCTCTTAATTGAATAGTACTCTCTTAAACTGTAGTGTTATAGCAGCCACTTCACATAAATCACAAAAACAATGAGGTAGGTGATGGACAAATACAATTAAAGGTTAAATTATTTACAACAACAACACAGACTAAGTACAGTACTAAATAAATGAAGAAAAATAAAAACAGAATAGTGACTAAAGGTAGAACCATAATAACTATGTGTTGAATATACATTGTATAATGATAATATCCTAAAATACACTGTAAATCAGTGCATGTCAAAAAAAAAAGAGCTGTACATTAAGGTGCAATATGGTCCATGGATGAAGAATAATTTGCATAATGCAATATGGTAAAAGTATACACAGACAGTATTGAAGAGACTAGAAACAAAGAAACATTGCATGTTGTTTTCATTTGTCGCTGAAGGTTATAAAATGAGGACTACACTGTATTTTTTTCCCCCCTCTATGACTAAGCATTAGTCATACATCATAAGAGGTCCCTTAATACCAGCCTTTCATTCAGCATCATCACTATAAAGGACGTGTTCAATTTTTAATCAGCACAATGGCAACACACATCTCCTGCATATCCCTCGGGCTCCCCATGTGACGTGACAACTGTGTAATTATTACCCTGGACCGCAGCGAAATCATCAAATATGTAAGGAGCAAGGGAGAAGGGGGGAAGTTTTAGAGGAGAGCGATGGATGAAGAGGCGGAGGACAAGAAAAGAAAAGGAGTCAGCTGAGAGAGGGGAGGGTGACGACCAGGAGGAGACGCCGGAAAAGATGGAGAGGACGGTAAGAGATCTGAAACAAAGAGTTGAGGGGAGATGTGGGGGTGCAGAGGGAGGAAAGATAGTGAAGGAAGGAGAGAGAGAAGTGAGAGGAGAAACAGATTAAAGAGCTCTGATAAACCCACCTGATACCCGTCCAGACAAGGTTGGGGACTACCTACTATTTGTTCGGTAGGTAAGTGATAGTTGATGAAGGGCAAAACAGGGTAGTAGCCAGGCGGCCAAAAACATGACTTCAAATAAATGCTAATGTGTGTCCAAATCTGCTGTACAAATATGCAATTGTTTACTATCAATGTAATATGATGATATGTCGCTGTTATGTTTACAGCCTGTTTCTGCTGCCCCTAAGTGGCCTACGTTTGTGGATTTGCAGGCAATAAGTGAGAAACAGTGCACTTTTATATCTGTTCTAGTATTATTATTCCTATGTCCTTCAGCAGCTTTCACTACCACCTGAATCTCTGCAGAGTTTGGTTCTTTTTGCTCCATTGTGTTCTTATTGTCATGTAATATATTTTGGCTTCACCGTTTAATAATAATTTAGTTCTGAATAATATCAGAGGAAAACAGGTGTAACTACAACAAAAATGTAGAAGCCACCTTCAGTTTCATCTCCTTTGTTTTTATTGATCACTATCAGTGGTCATACAGTGATGGCAGCAGTATTGCCAACTTAGCATCATTATTGCTAGATTTAACAACTTTTCAATCACAATCTAGAGACTTTTTGGATAAACCATATGAGCTCCTTTTCAGTGAGTCACCAGTACTGCCCTTTGAACAAAGGCACATGTCTCTGTCTACTCTGCTCAGTGACTCCACCTCTCAGGCGGAGCAGCTGGAAGTGACTGCTGGTTAACATGTAGTCTGAACAGGCCACGCTTCAGTCACAACAGAAACAGAAAAACATGTAAATGAGAACGGCTTTATTGAGAATCCAGCTGTATTAAAATACGTTATATGTTAACACAGAGAGGAGGGGAGAAGCAAACAAATAAAGGGCTGAAACTGGCTGAAACTACGCTGCATGCAAATACGACATGATGTCATGAATATGCTAATTAGCCTATAATGTCATCTAGCAACATTTAGCGACTTTTCAAGCCAGCTTTTGCATTTTTTCCATTGAACGCTGTTGTCAACACTGGTGTATTCATTAGCCGCTAAGCTAGCGAGTGTATGGGATGCTAACTGCTTAGCCAAGTTGATAATTGAGCATTGATAGCACAGGCTAACAGGCTAACAGAACTTTTTTGAAGTTTGTGTGTGTGACTTGTAGCTGAGTGAACCATGGGCAACTGTGAATATTGAGGGCAATTGTAAGAAAAATTTTTAGCAATTGATTTCCCAAATACACCTCTTCCAGTAACGCTGCTATGGTAGCTATTACAAACCTAAAGCTAATGGTCAAGTGTGGTTTTATACAGGATGATGAGCAGGATTAGCTCATCACGCCAAATCATATTTGATTGTATGACTTCATGTAGAGAAACAGAAGACATGCATCTGCCCTCATTACTTTTCCCACATCATCAGTACCACCACTCCCTCTCGCACACCCAATGCATCAATCTGACTTTTTATCCTACTATTGATCGATATGTTTTACCTAAAATGAAGCAGAAGATCATTTAGCTAAGTTCATTGACCACATGTTTTTTAGGCTTTTAGAAATGTTTAGAAAAGGCTAAAAGGCTTTAATAAAGGTTTTAATAAAGGCTACAGTCAGTGCAATTACATACATGTCTTCACCAAATCCCTTTACCTGTACGTGGCCCTGTCTTTTTGCCCTGTCCAGAACTGATCTTGGATTTTTGCTCCAGTTGCTGGAGCACTGTTAAAGACGTAATATTCCAACCCATGCAAAACAACCTTCTGAGAGAATTACAGAATATGTCTAAATTTCATGTTAGAAAAACTATATGGAGTGAATCTTGGATAATGTTAGCTAACCACAGTTAGTGTCAGCACTCACAGTGAAGGCCTCCCACTGCCTTCACATTAGCACATTCAGGAAGTAGCAAAGTATTCGTGATACCTTTATACAAGTTAACCACTGTGGACCAGCACCACCTATTCCTCAGTTCGAACCTGACCTAGTTCTAATGTGTTTACCCAGTGGAGATTTACCCATAACTAAATTACAACGGGTTGCTCCACAGTAACTGTTTCTTACATAAGCTTTACCCCTAGTAACTACCAAATGTACTGCATAGCTACTGAACCAATTTGCCTGCTACAGCATAACATATGGCCAGCCGTGAGGGACTAGACAGGCAAATTAAAAATGGACGACATATTCGCTGTCAGTGGATAATATGATGACATGGATATTTCCACCCGTTACAATGAGGATTATGGATCTTCTGCCAGCTGACTTAAAGCGCCCAACAGATCGTAACGGTGCACTTTAACCAAGTCGACAAGTTTGAATTGCACTTCAGTATTTTGCCTGGTTTGATGGAGACACAATTGAAGTTCACAAGAGATCTGCGAGTAGAGCCATTAGGTGACTGGCTCCTGCACTACAAAGACAAGTTGGTGACTATGTCCAGCTGCCATCGGGAACAAGGCACCCCCTTGTCACACACAGATTTTTTGAAGTGGCTGAAAAACTAAGTGTGGAAAAATAATTTCCTCATTCTACATTTATCATCAAAACTATAAATGAGTCCTTTCTATTTAATTACATAATTCATTTCTAAAGGGCTGATTAAAATATAAAACACATGATTAACATGAAGGACTAGTTTAATGTAAAAAAAAAAAAAAAAAGAGGTAAAAAAAAGAGAATGTCAGCGATGCAGCAGATTTGCACTGTGTGGCACTTGCCTGCCAGTTGCTGTCCAAGGTCCTGAAGTAAGTGAGTTCAAAGCGATTACCAAACATTTTTAAAAGAGACATGTTTTAAAGAAAAAAAAAGGTTAATGTAAAAATAATCTGATAGAAATAGTGACCAAATTTTTGTGGATTTGTAGTTTATCTGTTGTTGACACTTTTGTTGCAATGTTCTTCTTTATTTCCAAATGTAGTCTTTACTCTAATGCATCCACTATAAACACTTTGATTTGTCCAGCTGAATGAAGTCACTCCCATTGTTAATGAAAAACATTCATTATATTGACAGACACTGCAATGGATCCTGACAGGGTAGCAGTTGTACCATGTGGTAGCATGTTGTGTTGTTATTCACAATATGGCCATGTTGTGTAATTGAAAGTTCACTTTGAGGAGGAACAGGAACAGGATGAGGATGAGCCAGTCTATAGGAGGGTCTATAGCCAACAGGAGCAACCATTTGCATAAAGATATAATGAATCAGACATAAGGAATCAATCTACAGTAAGGATTGTCAATAGAAACAAACATGTTGCAATCTATATTTTCAATGTTAAAAAATTATATGTATATTGTTTCGTACAATTTGTACAAACGCTGGAAACAATATACTTTGAATAAACCCATCATATGAATCATTTAACAGAATTTACTCTGATTTATTACCCTCTGTCTAAGTTTTATTAAATGTGCAGACAAGTGGCTTCAGTTCCTCTCGTACTGTCATGATTAAGAAAACCCTGCCTGTGGAAGGGGCGCTCTAAGTGTGCGACCCGGCAGTCTACCCATTCTTAAATCTACTGTGTTCTTACTGTTTCCTTTAGTTGCTTTTTACAGCTGATGTACTTTACTCTATTCAATCTTTATATGGATGGGTTAGATTGTAGAAATGAATTGCCTGTCTGGGATTTATAAAGTATTCTGAATCTGAATCTGAATCTGAATCTGAATCTGAATGATTTCAAGGTTGAGTTTATTATTTCTTTATGCCTCAAATCTTTCTTCTCTGCCTGATATTTCAGAATCTCAACATCTCAGCGTCCTCCATTAAGGCTGATCTCTTCGCAGGACATCTGACTGACTGAGGAACAGGTCGAGCAGTGAGTTATTTTCCTTCAGTTAATGATATCATGACTTCTTCATGTGTCGCTGCAGCGGACGTCCTTTTTTACATTATCAAATTTTTGATCACTGGCCAACAGATGTTGTGTTGTGACTGATTCACACATTACTCAAGTTTTTACTTGTTAAGACATCATGTAGATTTTACTGGCGCAACTGAATTTAGTAAAACACTAGTTTAAAACTAACTAGTAGTTTCTAAGAACTTAGGAAAGACCTTACACTAACACACAACTGGTGCAGAACCCAGTCCAGAACAGAAAACTATATGTATCATGCTGGGTTGGGTCAGTATAAAACTGTTTTATATGAAACTGTCTTTAATACATTTTATGGAGAACTTATTTAAAACCATTATTCCTACGCTTGTGTGTGACCATTAGAGAATTTACTGTGCACCCTACACAGACTTTTCCTCTCCTGTTTCTTCTTCTGCCTCTCTTTCTCCATCCTGGGATGGGATGACAAACCAAGGATCAGTCTTCTGAGACTTAAACTCTGAACATCCATCCTTGTTTGTCTGCTGTGCATCCAGCTTCAGGTTTCTCCTCTTCCCATCAGGAGTGAGGCAGTCTGGACTTTTAGCTAAAGATAAAGGTTTGTTCAAATCTCCTGAATCTTAAAGCCTGAAGAATTCATCAACAGTGATATCACACCTACCTTTTACAGTCCTCACTATGGCATCATCTATCTGAGTCTGTTTGATTCTGATGGACTCCCACCCTTGGGTTTTTGAAGGCACTGGCTTATACAGGGATCCTCCTTCTATTGGGTCTCTGGTGGATTCCTTAATGATAGTCTACTAGACTCTGGTGGACTTCCCTTCAATGGGACTGGAGTATATTGAGGGGTCTTGCTGTGAGGCTCCTCGTATGGGAGTCCTATTATGGGATAGTCTTAGCCTTTTCTCTCAAAAGTGGTTCCTTGTTGCCTTTAAACTACTAAAAGAGAAAACACTTGAAGCAAAACTTGCCTCCTGATACTCTCATGTGACATATGTCCAGTGCATTATCTAAATGCACACTTCTCACCTCACCACTCAACTTTTAACTATCACTCCTCAATACTTGGTTGCATCTTTGTGGGGAATGAAAAGGAGAATAAATGCTAAATATCAGCCTCATACATATTCTGCAGTGACTTAATAATCCTTCCATGTGAGCTGACTGACTGAAACTACAATTTGATGCTGGTTGGTAATAGCAGACTGACTCTGGTTAAGGTTACACAATGTCTAGATTTAACTGTATTGTATATAAGCAGCTTTAGTCCTCCATCACTGGATGTTTTCAGGCACAGTACTGAATGAAGGTCAGACTGAAAAATGCTGCCTCTTGGGTAGTTTTTGTCCACTAGTTTGAGGTTAGTGAAAGATTTCTACAGCCTATTAAAAAAAAAGAACGTGTAAAAGTCTGTGAAAGGACACGACTCAAGTCTCCTGCATTAAAGTCTGAAGCCATACACATCAATTCTGGTGCATTTTTCAGTAAAAAAACTGTGTGTGTTTACATGCACACTAGTATCTGAGTTATGACCCTGGTGATGTTTTGTGAATGGAAACATAACATCCTGATTTTAGAAACCTGAGGTAAGGCCTTATTCCAATTCTGAGAAATTCTGGATATGAGCTGGATAGAAACCAGGATACTGTGGCATGTAAACACCTTATCCAGAGGTCATTCTGTTGGTAAAAAAAAAAAAAAAAATAGTGGTGGAGATATGAAGACGTGACCTGCACACAGATGATCAGAAACCTTAAAACTGTAGCCACTTATAGGGTTGAATAACTAGGATTAAGACTGAAAACCTCTCAGAAAAAACTGAAAATCACAGAGAACAACCTAGCTCTCTATGGGAATTACGATTCTCTTCATGCTTTTGTTTTTGTTTAGTCTGTGCTCATGTTTGTTTAAACTTCCTCATAAATTAATATGTCTTGTAGTGACTTGACTGGACTCCAGTTGTTGCGTCGGGTAGACATGTGAAATGTCGAGTTGTCTCCTAGAGGGCGGAGCAGTGGTGCCATGTTGGGATGCCCCCAGATAACCCCAAACCCTGGAGCCTGAGTCTTTTCTGACAACACAAGATCACAGGCAACATCTTGCATTACATGAACTGAATCAGATTTGTTTGCACAGTAAATTCCATGTGCTTTATGCTGCGATCGCCCGCACTGCACACTTCCTTCTTTGTTTGCACTGTGATAGGGATCAGCGAACAATCCCAGCCACCAACACTGTTCCTGTTGAAAATATCAACAGCAAATAATTGATGGGACAATGATTTTGTCACGGTACTGTGCGTGACGTGCCGCTCTCTGTCGCATGGAAAATTAAACACACACATATTAACACAGGCTTATTCAAACTGTAATAGGAAGACCGATGCGAACACACGCTCTTATTAATGAATAGAGACAGATGTGTGCTGGTATAAAAAACAAACACACTAGAGAGAGATATTAAAATGAATGAGGGGGGTTGAGGAAGGGAGGAGGTGAGGAAAGGAAGGAGAAAAAGGGGTGAAAAAAGTCAGGGGGAAGGGGGACATTAAGGAAAGCAGGAAGTGGAGAAAGAGAGGAGGCGAGGGAGAGAGTAAATGGAGAGAGACGGAAAAGAGGGAGAAAAGAAGGAAGAGAAAATCAGATGAAGGAGAAGAGGAAGAAGTTATGGCCACTCTGTTCTACTGGCCTCCCAGACATTTAGACAAATAAACACAGGACGAAGAAAGTGAAGACTTTGGGTTACACACAGCAGCACATGTGTGTGTTAATGATCCTGGAGCCTGTGGCTTTGACAGAGTGGAAGCCTCCTCCCTACATGCTCCTGAACACACACACACACACACACACACACACACACACATATACACACACACACACACACACATGCAGACTCGTGTTTGTGTTGACACAAGCCCAAACTTGGCACTGATTATAGAGTACTGGAGTACTTGTTGTGCTTAGTTTGTGAGATACTATGTGTATACGTGTGTGTATGTCAGTGTTAGAGAGCTTGAATTTTTTTTTTCTTGTTCGAATGTGTGCATGTGTTTTGTCTGTGCGTGCGTGTGTGTGTGTGTGTGTGTGCGTGCGTGCGTGCGTGCATGTGTGTGTGTGTGTGTGCGTGCGTGTGTGTGTGTGTGCGTGCGTGCGTGTGTGTTGTGTTGTGTGTTTAGGTTTTAGTAGTTTTTGGAGAATCCTAATTAATATAATCACTTATATTTGTACAACATCAATGTGTAGCTATACAAATACATGTGTGTGTTATTCCAATACAAAAAACAGATAAGTAAAATACAAATATTCTCCAATACCCCAAACATAGCTGTGGTATGTATGGACTTATGGGCGGCGGTGGCTTAGGAAGCAGGGCGTGTTATCCACTACTTGGAAGGACGGTGGTTTGGTTTCTGGCTCCTCCAATCTGCATGTCAAAGAGTCCTTGGGCAAGACACTGATATTGTGTGTGTGTGTGTGTGTGTGTGTGTGTGTGTGTGTGTGTGTGTGTTTGTGTGTGTGAGAATGAGTGAAAAGTGCTTTGAGTAGTCGATAAGACTAGAAAAGCTTTATATAAGTGCAGTATATTTCATGTATATACAAAAATGTGTTGTACATATAGGCAATATATATAAACATATATATATATATGTTTATATATATTGCCTATATGTACAATACATTTTTGTTCAATTTATGTTTATATATATATATATGAGTTCACAGCTATGACCAACAATTGTGTTGATGTTTACATTATCTGCTATGCCAGAAAGTATATAGCTAAAAGTCACAGGTTTGTCTTAAAGAGCTTTACTATATGTACAACATATGTTACACACTATCATGTGACCTTCAATTCAGAAAGGAGATACATTCTAAAAACAAACTTGCTCGCTTGCCCTTCCGTACAATTGTGCCCCTCTGAAGTGATTTTTCCTGACAGTCTGGGCTAACAGAGAGAAATAAGGAAATGTTTTACTAACTATCAGAGGGAAGACCGATGATGATGATGATTATCAGAGCAGAACACTGCATTATTCATCCTGTTCTCCAGGGAGAGAGACAGAAGCAGGACAAGTAATGGAGTGAGAGAATGTAGAAAAAAAAAAGTAGGTGAGGGAGGAAAGAAGGAGAAATGAGCATAGACCACAAAGAGAGGAGACAAGGAGGAAAAGGAGGAAGAGAAAGAACGAGGAGGAGGAAGAAGTGGACACGTGGAAAGAGGAGAGGTCTGACAGGAGGTGAGGCAGGGGAGAGACTGAGAGTGAAAGAAAAGGAGGGTGCTGGAGGACAGAGGAGGAAGGACAAACCAGATCTGAGGAGGTAAATGAGGACGCAGAGGAGGCAAAGGTGGAAGGAGAAAGTGTTGCATGTATTCAAAGATAAAGGAGACTGTTGTTAGCATCCCATCAATGTTCTTTTAAACATGAAATGTTCATATCTGCTTCATACAGGTTCATGATTCATACTGTTTTCTGGCTGGTTGAGTTTAGGCAAGAAAAACCATTCGTGTAAGGTTAGAGAAAGACTGGACATGTTTAAAAGGACTGACATTGACTGTTGATAAGAGACGTGATGCTAACAACAGACGGTGAAGTGGTAACTACTCGTAGGATTAGTTGGTGACCTGTTGTAGCTGGCAGGCTAACTGCCAACACACAAACAAGCCAAGCTAGCGCTATAATCAGTCGTAATAGCTTTGTTGTTGACGGTAAGCTAGCAAGCTTGTTGCTTGGCCGGTTAACTCATTAGCTTAGCTCAGTTGCTAAAAAGAGAAACCATTGTTTGTTAGTGGTGCTGTTTACTTTGACAGAGGAGATTTTAGCTGCTAGCTCAATGACAGAATGGCTGCTTGGTGTTGTGTTGTTACGTTAACGTTTAAACGACAAACAAGAAAAAGGTTGGATGGTGGGTCCAGGTGTGCCGTGCTGGGGGCATGGCTAAGGGTAGTGACTGCTTTGATGTGACATCACAAAGTTACAGAAGTCCTGACGGCTCATTTTAAGGCTCAGTTTCTCAGGTTGTGTGCATTTCTCCGTGGACTGAGCACTTTGATATTTCACAGCATAATATAGAACCTAGACCTGCTTTGTAATGAAGGAAGACATGCAAATCTACGTTTATACAATATGGTACATTTAAATAAAAATGAATGGTTCAATGCTTCTGACATGTACATTCCTAAGAAAACACACACTGTGCACATTACCAGGGTGAAAAATCCAGCAGTTCACCTTTTTTTTACAACATCAAAATTAAGAGACAGTGACTGTGCTTTACAAGTTAGTACAGGAATAATTGGAGTTGTGTCATAGGTATGACGGAGGTGGTGTTTGAAAGTCAGTGAAGAAGGGAAAAAAAGTACAACAAATGATTGAAGGTTACTGTCATGTCAGGCATGATTGGAGTTTCTGCTTATTTCCTGCGCCCCCCCCTTCATCTGACACCACTGTATTTCTGTGGTTTTCCAGCTTTTTATCAAACCAGGAGATACTTTTTATTTGACTTTTGTGTTTGTTTTTTCAAAGGTTATAGTGCTGCTAGTTTAAGCAGTCATTAAGTTAAATACTATGAGCAAATAATGTTTAAAAAACAGGACTGAAAGAGTCATGTGTGGTAACAATTTCAGGAATTGCACATTGATGATGTCACAAAATTTTCATTTCCAACTTAAAACTATTTGTTTTCCAGTGTTTACCTAACACATCTTCAAGTGAAATGTTGTTGTATTTTATTCTTGGACAACAGAGATGCTAGTGTCAAGAGGCAAAGATGCCTTATACTGCTTAAAACAGATATTTTGTACTTAAAACTTTACTATATAATTAAGATTGTTAAAAGAAATGCCACACAGTTGAATAATTTTGCATCTTATCTCACAACCACGACAACACAACTGGCATTTATAATTACCTGTGGTAGAAACCTGAAAGCTGATGTTTAAATTTTACACATTAAACACATACTATATTTAAATCACAACTTATTGACTGAAAAGGTAGAATTTCCTTTCATAAAAATAATAATATTATATTATATATTTCTAAAACCTGTAGAAACTAATCCTCAACCAGTCTTATGTAACCCAGGATAAATGTCTGCATCTGTTGACAACACTTTGAGGACTAAGCTTATATTTAAGGCCTCAGCTGGTGACAGGTTCTAAATGACAGACTATTGTGAAATCACTGAAATGAGCTCATTGGCTCTTTTGCCTCTGCATCACATTTGCATATAAGGCCTGCTTGTTTGTCTTGCTTGAGTTACATACAACTGTGATGACAGTTAAAATGAAAAGAAGAAGACGTCACGGAGAAGGAATGTACAGTAACATGAGAAGGCGAATCTGTTTTTTAACTTTTGAAGGTTGTGTTTTAAAGGATTTTAAATTAAAGCTGGCTGGTAAGCTGAGCACAGAGTAAATGCTACACCCCAAGAAATGCCTGTGTGCGGAAGTGCATCAGTGCGTTATGAATTAGCCAAGGTTAATAAATAATAAATCCTCATCTCCCCTCCCACTGTGTGAATGGTGTCCTCGAGTTTTGTCCTTTGTGTGTATGTGTTGGCGAACCTCTTCCCAAGTCCTCATGGTTGCGAGGAGGTCCTGCCTGTTTTGGTAGCACAGAAAACCATATTATTCATATTTACTTGCAGATTGTAAAGATAGATAATTTCTTTTGAATAAACTGTGTAAACTTATTTGCCCATCGGTGACTGAAATAAGAAGCTTGATAACTTGGTTAAGTTAGCAATTTCATTAGCTCAGACAGCTTTTTCCTCTTTTACATTATACAAGACAAACTGAGTACTTCCATCATGAACTGCAGTGAACTAATGACAAATAAGAACAGATTCAGACAGCCAGGGTTTCATACATCACAAACCAAAGGAACCAATCCTGTCAACTTGTGCTAAATAAACCTGAACCTTGTCAGTAGAGAGAGAGAGAGTTGGCATTAGCACAACCACTAACACTGTGTCATCCGCTGCCACTTACAAGCTCACAAACAACATAAACAAATAAAAGATGCTAACTACGCTAACGGTTCTGATCTGTCTGCTAGTCTCTGGTTCTGGTCTCAACAGACTCCTCATCTGAGTCCGGGTCTGACTGAGGCTCAAACATGTTACTAACAGTTCCTCAGCTAGCCATGTGATTAGTAACATCAACAAGCTTCTATAGCTAAACATTTTGCAAACATGAGTGGATTAATTTCACTTTGTCACTTTCTGGCATAACGAGGCCTTTAGTCATCAGAAAAGGTTTGATAAGTGGCTGGTGAATAAATATCATTCAGGTCATACAAATACTGTTCCACTGGATGACATACAAGGATAAAAGAATACAAGAAAAGGAACCTGGACATGCAAAAATACTCCCCACCAAGTGTGAATGACTAATGACTAATCCCTACAACAATAGAAGAAGCATCTCCACTTGCATCAAAGCATGGTCATACTGGGCTGCCTGTATGTGTGAATGAGAAGTAGGGCGTGGGTAAAGGAGCATTTGTGCTAAGCGAACCTTCCCTGAGTAAATAAAGGTTAATTTAATTTAATATAGACATGCAAACACACACACACTGTACACATAGAGTGAACCAGAGATCAAAAGAAAGATGTTGCCTGTAAAACCATGATACTCATGAAGGACAATATCTGCATATCTCTGTGCGTATGTTGTGGTGGACAGACACGGCATGTATTATGTATGTCTCATCAATTACTTGCTATAATTAAGCACATGAATTTCACATTATAATATATATTAAAATAGTTCAGTCTGTACACTACTGTACACTGGTATCCTGCCAAAGGTATTTCCCTGCCTTTCACCCAGTTCATTCTGGGTGAGGCTCCAGCAGCAATAAGCAGCAACTGAATAAACAAGGAACCACTTATAATTTATTGAAATTGAGTTTGTATTTAGGAATATAAGTCCTCCAAAGTTCAGAAGTTTCAAATCAGTAGGCTACAAACACAAACAAAAAACACAAACACAAACAAAATGACAATATCTGTTTACCCACCTTACAAATGACTGTGTGAAAGCAGAGGGTATGAATGTTTGTGTGTGCGCTCATGTGCATGCATTACTGTGTGAGTCACTTAGATTTGGTGTGTGTGGAAAGGCCTTTAGCACGCAGGGTTTCCCACAGCGTATTAGAGTGGAGGTGCACCACCTTGTCACTAATAAAGATGATCCTTTTTGACACTGGAACAAAGCCTCAGAGGAAGCGAGCAGTGGTGCTACATCACATGACAGGCCGTTACTACATCATTCATCTGAGCAGGTGATTGCTCAGAACATCGTACGTTCACCTCAGAGCAGCCTATTGAAACGAGAACACCTTCTGAGTGTTATACCAGGCTGAAATTAGTGTGAAAATCACCAGTTGCACACGTTTAAATTAACCAAGTCTGCATCAAATTGAAGTAACTTTGGTCAGGTTAGTTTACCACCTGCAGCCACTTAATTCTGCCACGATCCACCACAGAGCGCCACAGGAAGTCATTCCTGCCTGTGGCCATCAAACTGTACAACTTGTTCCTCAGGGTGTCTGACGTTTCATCATAATTTGTTAATTTATGTGTAATTATACAAACTGTGCAATTCTGACACTTCATACAAGTGCAATTTATACACATATCCTTATATATTTCTAATTTTTTGTTTAATATACTATAACATAAGTATTTTTATATTTGATGATTGTATTTGATGATTATTTCTTATTTTGTAATCTACTTCCTATTCTCTTTTCTTTGCTGACTTAGCCACGGTAAACTAACCTAATTCCCCCTGGGATCAACAAAGTATTCTGATTCTGATGTAACCAAAATGAAGGAAACCCTGATAGACAGAAATTGATAGAAAAATCAACATGCACCTTTTTATTGTTGTTAAATTTGATCAAACATATTTGATTCCTTTGATAAAAAAAAAAAAATGTGTGTCTGAGGTGGAGCAGCTTTTTTTCAGCAACCTGCCTGATCTACTTCTTTTTCAGTTAGTGCTTTCCGTTCATTTTCTCTACACAACCTTCAAATAACATTCAACTCAAAAGCAGGAACCAACAGATCTCAGTTCACATAAGTGGCACCTTGGTAACACCCATGTGCAGTTATTTTTTCCTTGAATGGTGAGTCACAACTAAAGCTCTATAATGGCATTGCAAATTGTATATGGCCAAGGACACGTTGACATGCTGATTGGAGGAGCCAGGAACTAAACCGCCTCCTGAGCCGCAGTCGCAACAAACTGTATACCACACAGTATAGTCACAGTGGTTTTGAGGGATTCCCACAATACACTTATTTTGTTGTCGTTCCTGTAGAAATAAATTCTATTGAAATACTTTCTTTTCTGAAGTCTTGGTCATGCACTTCTGAACAAGTCGCCAAGAAATTAGGTTTTCTCCAGCAGAAATAATGTCAACCAGGTTTTCCAAAATCCCTTACCCCACCAACAGAAACCAGCTTTTCATTTACACGCCATTTAAGAAAATCGATTTACCGCAGAGAGCAAACAATAACCCGGTGACTTAACTGCGTTTAGACACAACAGACTGAAACTGGGACATTGGGATTTGAACCAATATCTTTTAAATTAGGCGTTTCCTCTGTGTAGCACCTGTACTGGTGTCTGGCAGGATTTCAATACATGTGACGGATCTGTTATGAATCAGGAATCAGGAATCAGGCCACTTCAATGGGGCAGAGATTCAAGCTGTTTTGGATATAACTGGCCACAGCAGCTTCGTGCGCTGTCCACATGGAAAATCTTTTTCATAAATCATTTTCAGTTAAAATAAGTTCTGGATGCCTTTTGGTTTTCTCTATTTTCTTTTCTGACAAATGTCTGATATCCTCAAGTCAAATTTGTTTTGTTTCAAACGAGCTAACAGAAAATAGCAAGAAAGAAATTGAGGGCTTAAATAAGCATTTAAAACAGCAAAATTTAGCAGTGAAATCAATGAATTCAAAAGGAAAATAATAACCATCTCAGAGTGAGCGGCCCCAGGCCCTCAGGGGCCACCTTGGGTCCAATCTGTCTGACTGAAAATGCTTATTTGTTGTTTTGTTAAATATTTATAATAAAGTCTAATTGTGTGTCTTCACTGCAGAAAATAAAAAAAACTCAGACCACATCAGAGACGAGCCCCCACCACTGCACAGGCCACAGTCCACCAGTGGGGGCATTGTTCACCCCCTTCGTACCCCCTCAATATGGCTCTGAGTCGATTTGGCTGCTGGTGTCACGTTAGCCTGTCAGCTGGATTTACTTTTAAAAAAATCATTACGTCACATTAAGTTACTATTTTGCACTGTTCTGTACAATAAATACAATATAATGATATAAATACATATAATGAACCAATATTTTCTCCTCTGGGGTTAACATCTGAAAGTTTGGTATTTCCCCATAGTGGAAGTCTCTCACTGTACAGAGCTTCTCACAGTGGAGGAGGAAGTGTCCATCGCTGTCTCTCCCTCCCTTGTCGAGCAGTGACCACACTCTCGCTCCTGTCTGTGCAGTCGTGTCTGCCTGTATCTTCCTGTTTTGCTTGATTGGTTAATTTCACCATCAGCTGACTTAGGGGACTGTTTTCAGGGTTCAGCTCTTGGGCCTTCAGTGCTTTGAATGGCAGTGTGTCTTTTGGACTTGAATTATGATGAGTCCAAAATGTCATTGCCTGTTTCTGGATGTTTAGCATTAACGGGAAATGTCTCAGTTTCGCTCGGGAGGTGTTTTTCTTTGAACAGCAGAATTCAGTGTGGAGGGCCTCTATTGGGTGTTTATCCAGAGAGCCAATCTCTCTCTCTGACATACAGAGAGCTGTATGTCAGACTGGCCATCAGGACTGATGGGACAAATCCTCGTTGACCGCCACAGCAATTTAATCCCCTCAATCCCAGTAGATTGGTCCACGGCTGAATTTCTTTACCAGTCTGACATTAATGTGTATATGTATCATTTAATAGAACAACTCTGCTGTATAAGGGCCCATTACAGGCCCTCATCCCCTTTTAAATTTCCCCATCTATCTATCTATCTATCTATCTATCTATCTATCTATCTATCTATCTATCTATCTATCTATCTGTCTATCTATAATTTGCTTAGAAGTAGTTAGTGAGCTTGTTGGCTTGGACAGTGGAAGTTAGCAAGGTCATTCACTTAAGAGAGCATTTATTTCTCTGAAATCTGTAACTTTTTTGTGTATGAAATAATGTATAATCCCAAGAAGTAAATGGCACACTACGGAGTAAATAGACTCGAGGAGGAATTATGAGCGATTGTGCTATCTTATCCCTGACTGAGGGGCCAGCCCAAATATTTATTAAATATAATAGGAGCTGAATTTCAGAAGTATGAGAAAATAAACCAGATCTGATAATAGTACTAAATAAGCTCAGTTCCATCTGGGAGAAACCAGCCAGGGAAAAATTATATCTTCCTTTGATTTTTTTTCTCTGGGATTCGACATCACCCCCAACCACGAGTTTTGATGCATTGATGGTCGCAGGGGTTTCGTCCAAGAATCTTTATTTATTCAATAAATATCCAGTGAGCGATGGTGTGGGAGTCATCGACAAGATAATAAACTTGGATGATCTTGTAATTGAATTAAAAAGTGGTTTGAAATCTCTTTCAGTCTCATCCAGATTAAGTCTTGTCAAAACACCTCTTCTGATTTCATTAACGGCCTGGATGTTTGGGTTTGACGAACACGACCAGGTTTCAGTGTGTATGTGTGTGCGCGCGCACACACTTGCAGCTTTGTGCTGTTATAAACAGAGGACAGTCTTTTGTGCCTTGCCCAACCTCATTTTAGTATTTGTGTAGGTGTTTTCCTTCCCATGTTTTGGAAAATGTCTTGTGCTTACCGAAGATATGGTAGATGTTCCGTGTCAGTCAACATCTGCAGCCAATTAACACAGCTGGAATTTCAACATGGTGGGTGGACCAGAACTACAGGAAGACGATATGAAAGACGTTTTATGTTCAAACTGGGAAAGTGGAGCACATACACAGAAGAAAGATTTAACTGTGTTACTGCAATGATACACACATTTTGATAAGATGCTGTCATTTACACATATTTTCTTATCTGATGCTCCTAACCAGCAGTATGACAGCGTATATTGGTGCCTTCAAAAACCTATTGTGCAACTGATTACATTTTCTGATACACCTCCTCTATGGCTGAGGTTTGGTTCATTTAGGCAACTAAAACTACTTGATTCAGGTCAGGGAAAAACTGGAGTTGGGATATAGATCGGCACAAACAAGTCTTTTGTGATGCGGTTTGTTTGCACCTTCCAAAAAACCAATGTAAATCTCAAAGTTTATGTACACGATTAGACAGAGAACTA
Source organism: Seriola lalandi dorsalis (assembly GCF_002814215.2). NCBI lineage: Eukaryota > Metazoa > Chordata > Actinopteri > Carangiformes > Carangidae > Seriola > Seriola lalandi. Next base: position 49,241 of record NW_019524963.1, on the reverse strand, counting down.
CTGCTCATAATAGGGCTTGTATTCCCAGAGCGCAAGGGGTTCCGAAATAGTTCAAAAGAACATAAAAAGGTCGAAACAAAGTCAAACTAGGTTTGCTTAATTTTCTCCCACACAAACAACTCCAACTCAAATCTTCCAAAAAAAAAAAAACAACCTCTCTCTCTTTCTGCTTAGTTCTGAGTAATATATTGTTTCCAAATAGCATATTGTTTCAAGTCAAATTAGCACATTGTTTGACGGAAGTTGGTGGCAATGCTCCATGTGACTTGGTTTTTATGCTGTGACATCTTGAACCAGCCACGTGATTTGATCACACCGCCTTGATCGGTGACTCTTGAGGGTTTGTTAAGGCAGAAAAACAAGTTGGCTAGTTTTAGAGAAAATTGTGGTTTGGGTTAGATTTATGTGCTTTGGAATAAAATGCCCACTTTGATAAGATTAAACCAGACAGATTCTTATTTCTGCGCAAGTTTTGGCCAGATCATTGTTTGACGTGCAGTATGAGATGGTCAAAGCGCCCGATTCATCACCTGAACCACCAACGATCTGGCTCCTGGATGATCGGATGGATTTCTGGCATGTCAGAAATTTTGGTCTGCTTCCACTAAACAATAATTTGTCCATTCTTACATTCAGTGTGAGGTCTACATCTTGGCTGGTCAACTGACCCAAATGTGAGCAGAGGAATTGTAGGCTCCGGGTGTGCAGAAAAAACATGTAGCGTGTCATTGTGGGGCACTTGTGAAACGACTTACACTGTTTTTCATGAGAGGACAGTCTGACACGGGTTGTGGTTGTTTTTGTAGAAAGGACAGTGTCCTTTGTTTAGAAAAACCACATGCCTGCTCCAGTATGCATGAGCTTGCAAAGAGTCGCACAAGGTCATCAACAGGACGGTAAACACTCCATAAATTACAGCCATTATTTCTCCTAGTCCCAAACGAAACTTAAGAATGGCTCTGATTGGCTGAGCAGATGGTGTCAATTTGGGCCCTCGAGTTGAACTCGTCAGTTGAATCGTAGCACTTTCTTTAGGTGCATCATTATCAGCGTTTTCTTTCCTCTACCGACTTCCAGTTTAAGTGGCAGACAGGGTTGTTGGGAGCAACAGAGAGAGACTCTCTCATGACGCACACATTTTATTTATTTGGCTGTGTGAAAATCAGATGTTTTCACGTCACAGATAATGATCAGAATGAGAAAGTCATTAAAACTTTATTGATCCCCGCAGGGAAATTGCTTTATTACAATTGCGCAACACAGAGGAAAATATAAAACTAGAAAAATACTAAAAAATAGAAAGAACAGTAAACACACAGTGAGCAGATAGGAAAAATGTACAAATGCAAATGTACAAAAAGTCCAACACAGTCTCACACCCAACTCTTCACATACGGACACTTGGTCAGGACAACTTGGCGTTACGCAATGGCAATGTAGAAGAGGCGGCTGGAGTGGACAGTGGGTGTACAAAGTGCACGACTGTCACATGAGAAACTGGGGTTTGCATTCGGAGTCCTATCTTCGGTTGGGCAACAAAAGCACTTTGGTTAAGGTTAGGGAAAGACAGATACAGAAAACCCCCCAAATATATTAGAAGACGACAAGCATCAGTCTGCTTGACTCCTATCGCATTACCCTGCGTGTCGACCAAGCATCCGTGTGTGACGACATGGGAGTGAGGCTGTCCTCTAGCAGGTTTCATGGTCCTGTCTCCTCTGGCAGTACCGTCCACAAACTGAATGCAAGTGGTGAGAGTCTTGTCAAGTTGAAGTCGCCAGAGAGATCACGAAGGAAGCTCTGTGGTGATGAAGTTTGAGAACTCCCTAGGACTGAGAGTCGGTTCGATGTCTGAGCTGAAGAAAAGTTCGTCTGAAAGCCGCCGAGGATGGTGATGGAATTCGGAGTGTCCCCCTGTAGCGAAACACATGACACCACACTCAGGAAAGTCCCTCTGATTCCTCGCAAGGGCTGCGAGCTCATCGATCTTAATGTCCAGGGATGTCACGTTACCCGTGACGACAGGAGGGCGACACTGCTTATATCTCCTCCCTCTTCTCCATCAGTCTCTGTTGTCTGGACCGAGCTCTCTTCCCTCATCGCCTCGTTCTTCCTCTGCATCCCGTATGCGTCCACCTATTGATTTCAAGGGGGGGTGTATGTTGTTCAGGCCGCCATGTCGGACGGCTTCAACGAGCTCATCAGATCCCTGGTGTAAACGATTTGAGAGTAGAGTTGCTGCATAATGGTAGTGTAGTTGAATGACCACTCAAAGCTCTTTACAATACTTTCCACATTCACCCGTTCACTCACATACACATACACCAGCAATTTGGGGATCAGTATCTTGCCCGAGGTCACTTTGAGGAGCTACACCCCCCACCCCCCCACTCCAAAAAAAAAAACACCAGAACTCCCAAGGGTGCAGCTTAAATAACATATGCGTAAAATTTTAAACAAGTGTGACAAAAAAAAACATCAGGAAAAACAAGCAGGAGCAACAAAAATGTACCAAAATGGTAAAATGTGAATGTGACACTAGTTTATTACCCAAACAAAAGTTCAGATGATTCGACTTTTTTGGAGCGGTCCTTGTGAGCAGCTCCTATTTCTGCTCAGAACAAACGTCATCACTTTTGCCAGATTTCACGGTAATATACTGCCGTACAGACACCCTCTTAGAAATAGAAATGACTCGTGTATATATTTGGAGTTTGAGCTGACTGTGTTGAATCGGCTCAGTGCAGCCTAGAATCAGGGGTGGTTTCACTTAATCTTTCAGGTGTTGATTATTCAATACATTGGTTGTGAGATGTGGTTTATCTTTCTTTGCAGGTCTGCTTTGTTGGAAGGGTTAGCCCACTTTCTATATTTTCAGTTGTCCGTCTGTTGCCTCTGCCCCGGCGACAGCCAGATCAGGAGGCATATTGTTTTCAGGTTGTCCCTCCGTATGTCCCATTCTCGTGGACATGATATCTCAGTCACGCCTGGACGGAACTAAAAAAATGTTCACCTGGACTCAAGGATGAACTGATTCGATTTTGAACAAAATCGATTCACAAGAAAAACATGATTTTGGCCTTGTGAACACAATATCTCCCCTCTGGATAAACAGTGATGTAACCTGAAACTAGTCTCAGTGGCGGAGACAGACAACAACAAGGAGGTAATTCTAGTTTTTGGTCGTTAAGGCTTTTAATTAATTTCCTTGAGATCATTTTTCCTCTGTTTGGTAATAGTTTTCTAATAAATATCACTTTTCAGCTCATACTCCAGCATGCCAACCTGCTTTACAGAACATCCCTCAAAAAGTTGCCTGTGCCCAAACACTATCATCTGCCCCTTATATGGTGTGGCAGCACCACACATCAGTTACACATTTCTACCTTTTTTTTTTTTTTTTTTTAAACACTGTCTACACTTACCCCAGACCCTCTTCTCCCCTTACTGCATTCCTCTGTCTCTGTGTGTGAGTGTGTGTTTGGCGAGTGACAGTGATCCTTGGCCTGGAGCAACAGGCAGGAGCGAGGGACGAGGAGATGTGCAGAGGAAAGAAAGAATGGGAGCGAGAGAGAGAGAGAGACGCATTGCAGGAAGAAGGAGAGAGAAAAGATATATAGCAGAAAGAAAGATGAGGGAAAGAGATAAGAAGAGGAAATAGAGGTAAAAAAAACAAGAGGTGAGACAAAAACAGAGAGGAGGAGGAGAGCAGCTTTTACTGTGTCTGGATCAGATTTCTTCAGTTTCACGGGTCGTCACTTTGCTTTTTATCCCACTTTGACTCACACATACACACACACACACACACACACACACGGACATGAAACACACACATCAACACAAAGTAGTGTCCACTGTTTAACAGGAAATTGAGGAAACTCAGGTGATCCATGTAAGATGATGATGATGATGAAGAAAAACATCATGATGAAGTCAAAAAGGAAGCGTTTAACATTATGGAAAGTGGAACAGCCAATGATGGACTAATTAAAGACAATAATAGACAATAGAGGGTCATTTAGAAAAGCAAAAACAAATAAAAATATATTTAAAAAGAAGAAATAAAACATACAATATTCCAGGGTCGCTCGGTGCAAGTTTTCCCACTGTGAAGTTTGTGACTTTTCCCTCGGGGCCTCTCGATTCCTCGGCTCAGTTGTTGGCTCAGTCTCAGATTTACACTCTTCCAACACACACACACACACATACACACACACTGCCTTTATCTCCCTGACTCGCTCTTCCTTCTGCTTACACACACACATGCTCTCGCTTACACGAGCAACATTTAATCCGTGAGGGAAAACACTCTTTTGCTTACACTCAACATTTCATCAAAGACTCGGGATACGTATGTCTGCTGTTGTTTACAGTGGAGACCGCGAACAGAAACACACACACACACACACACACACACAAATACTCAACAACAAACCTCAAACACTCTCAGTGTCACAGCACATGCATAAAGTGTAAAGAATAATATAGCCATCATGTGCACCCAGAGGGGTTTCATTGCTTCAAGGTCTGCATGTTGGTACACAGTGTCCCTTCTCCAGTCTGAACATACACACACACACACACACACACACACACACACACACACTGAGACAGCCATAGTGATTGAATTCAAGCTGACCTTTTTGGTTGTGTTCAAAGGGCATGAATACAAGAGGAGGGAAAAAGTTAAAGGTGGATCAACTGTGAATTCATTCAGACTCTAGTTCACCCAAATTACAAAACAAATTTACAAAAAAAGTTCAGACACCTCCACTAACAGTAGCTCTGCAGACAGGTTTGGTTTTATTTCACTATGTTTTGAGGAATCTGAGATTTCTCAGGACGAAGGGAGTGAAAAGAATTTGGTTAAAAGTGGTGGAATCAGTTTAAACCAGAGATCTCCAACTTTTTTTACTCTGAGAGATTCTTAATATATAATAAAGGAGCTGAACCAGGAACCTTTTGAGGAACTATACCAGGGTCTAAATTTAGTACCGGGGTAATTGATCGACCCCCAAAAAAGTCCCAGGTCCCAGCTCAGAGTGAGCTGCTGCGATGTCAACATCTTGGCAGTGCCTAACTCCGCCCCTAACTCCTGGTTAATCCAAAAATCCAGTTCAAGCCAGTTTGTAGCAAGCATACGTTCACCCACCTGTCAGTCAAAGTGGCCACGCCCTCAATTATGCAGAACTTTAAGTCTAAACAAAATCCAAACAGTTGAATTCTCCACCTCCCTTCCCATTTCTCTCTGTAGTTTGTCAGCATTTCATTTGTTATTCATCTGTATTACGTTTTACAACGATACGACAATTTACAACAGATGATAGAGAAGAAAAGCCTTTCAGTTTCTGTTTCATGTTATTTATTTGTGTCACCACTGTAGTGATTAACTGCTGGTAAAAAACTTTTACTGCCTTTGTGGAAACAACGTGGCCAATTTAGTGTAAAATACTTTCACACAAAGCAAACAAAGCAAAGAGAAAGGACTTTGGCAGCGACAGTATCTCATTCTGTGTCCTGCAGCTGCACATGTAAAAGTCTGACAGCTAATGGAGGGAGTCTTCCAAACAAACTGTCTTCAAACTGTCAACCAGGGAGTCGCCTGAGGACAGCATGAGATCCATCTGCACATTAACATCCTCATCTGCCGTCTGTAGAACAAACATCCTCATTTGACATGACCCTTTAATGCAACATCGAGTCTTTCCTCAGCTATTTGACTGCCATGGAATGTGCTTTCTAGGAATAATATTTATGGATAGCCACTAAAAGTTGGTAAAACAAGACAGTTCTGTGCATGAGTGGAACAAACATGACAGCAACAGTGGGGTTACTCTCTGGAGTAAATTTTGAAAAGACATTTACATTTACACAGACCCTGGTGTAAGTCACGTGTTCCCATTTGGGCTGATCAAAGAGCAGACAGGCTGCTGCCTTCTGGACCATCAGTAAGGGTTTCACTGTGTGTTGAGGAAGGCCCACCAGAAGAGCTGATTTTTTTTCCGATGTTGTGTTGTGCAAAGTAGAGCCAGCTGTCAAACATGACACCCAGGCTTCTTGCGACCTTGGCCGGTGTAAGAGATGAAGAGACTGATTAGCCGGGATGACTGAAGAGTTCGGTCCTTAGAGAGCTTTAGTTGATGGTAGTGTTCCTTCATCCATGTGGACGTGTCAGAGGGAGAAGCCAAGACCCGAGCAGAGGCTGTGGGGTCGTCTGGCGGGAAAAAGACATTGGCTCGGAGGCTTTGCGGACGTTTTAATTAGAGCTCAGTTCAAATAACAGCTGAGTGACAGCTGTTGGAGGTACGAACTTAACCAGCAGAGCGCAGGAGGGCAGGGCTAACAATAAACCTCCTTCCTCCAGGAGTATTGCAGCTTAAGAAAAGTGGATGTGCTTTGTCTCAGTTACCATTATCCCTCAGTCTCTCTCTCCCACACACACACACACACACACACACACACACACACACACACACACTCACACTCAAACAGACTGACTGTTGTAAGGGCAAGTCCAATACCACACATCACTGACTAATCTAAAGCGTGAGAGCATGTAGCAAGTCAAAGAAACAGGAGAGGACAGAGAGAGGGCGGAGGAGGGAAAGGGAGGAGAAGACAGGTGGAGGAGGAAGAGAAGGAGGGGAAAAGGAGGGTAATTCAAGGCCACAGGTTTAGTTTACCTGTCGTGGCAGCCAGACGGCAGGAGAGCTGCTGCATTTGATCACCCTGCCAGATAGGAGAGAGGGTTTTTTTTATATATGTGTGTGTGTGTGTGTGTGTGTGTGTGTGTGTGTGTGTGTGTGTGTGTGTGTGTGTGTGTAGGAGAGTGTACAAGAGCACAAGAGAGTTGTCGGGTTAGATTGCCCAGTCTGATAAGTCTGCAGTTCCCATATGGGAGTAGGAAGGTAACAGGTAACACTAGAATAAGTGGTCCTCCTGGAATAAATAAAGGCTTCTCTTCAATGAGAAGGGGAGGGGGGACTGAGAAGGCAATCGAAACGTTTATAGAGCCGAGGTGAGCTGCTGAGTGAAGAAACAAGACAACTTTAAATTGCCTTTGTTAAAAAAATGATTATAAAATCAGAAAACTTGGAAGATTTTTATGAAGTTTGGGAATGAAAAAAAATTCAAAAATGAAGTGACCCAACTTTTCCCGCTTTCTCTCTCACAACTGGTTTTGTCACTTTTAATGTGAACAACAGAGTGCAACGCTATTAATCTGTGTGTTTTTGAAACAATATTGCGTATCCCCCCCCCCCTGAAAAACTTTTATTTGTACTGGCACTGAAAAATAAAACATCAGCATTAAAGAACAAACCTACAATCTTATAATCTTATTATCTTATTTTGTAGAATGTGTTTTTCATAAAGTACAAACATATTTGATTTCCAGTCAGACAGCACATCTTGAGACTGTAACGCCAGCCTGAGTCTATTACATATCATACATATTGAAGAATGACAAGTTTGCCAAATGAACCTCTGGTGTGCATTTAGGACAGACTGCCTGTGTTCTTCTTCTTCTTCTTCTTCTTCTTCTTCATTTTTGCATCTCTGTTCTGTACAGAGATGCTGTTCTGTTCCATTTGTTCCCTCAAAACAAGGGCAATTTCAGCCGATAGTCCTGTACTGACTAATATTATTTAGTATGAAAAAGGCAGTTGAGATTAATGGGGGGAGTCATGGGATGGTTGAAAAATATGGTGGTTTTATTGGTAGGAGGTTTTAACACTGATGTGTGACAGATGCTGATTTCTCTCAGAATCTCTTGTAGTCCAAAGGCTTATCAAAAGGCTAGATTAAAAAAAAGCAAAAAAACACAGGGATGTTTGTGTTTAGCTCTGTGACACATTTAATCTGTGAATGCTGGAAGAATTATTTACTCGTGTCACTCGGGTCCAAGTCTTTGGACGGTCTAATCTGACTCTGGCCGAACAAGTAAAGGTTCCTTCAGGTGAGTTTTACTGCGCAGCTGCTTCAGATGTTTGACAGTCAGAGTCAGGGCTGATAACAGAAAGCAGAACCCTGATTTGTTACTATGTGTTTTGAAGTTCAGTGGTTATTTTCTCAGGAGACGAAGATTAAGAAGATTAAAATGGGAGTGAAGTATTATCTGTAACTGCAATACTGCACACATCAGGCTGGTTATGTGGGATCAAAAACCCGCATTTCATGTTGTGTTAGAGATAAAACTGTACAGCGTGGATTGATGTGGTCATATAATCATCAACATGTTTTATTATCTATTATCCATCTTTTCTGCTGCTTCGCCTACATGAGCCAACATGGAGACGCCCACTCAGCCTGACACCTCGTTGTAGCTTCGTAACAAGATAAACTGAATCAAGTGAACTTATACAGTATAGTTTGCATTGTGGTGTTTCAGTTCAAAATGTTATTGGGCCATAAGGGAAACTGAGTTTTCAGTCAACGCTTGCAGTGAAAACACATAGTGAAAGCACATGATACAGAGGCAATAAGCTGCAGCATAAACACACTCAACGCCACATATGTATGTGATATTTGATTTTATGATTGAAGCTGAACTGTTTTATTACCTAGCAATCACACGCACACACACACACACACACACACACACACACACATACATCCTTGCTCTACAGAGAAAAAACATGCACGAAACAGAAGTCGAATGGCTTCGTATGCACATTCGCACATTTTAATTGTTTTTATGTTTAGCAAATTATTGAGAAAACTGTAATGAATTAAAATACCCTCTCATTGGTAAAATATAATCTGATGGTTAAGATTGGCATTTTAAAATAGCAAAAATTATGTTATTAACACATGCATTAATTGTCATTTGTGTTGGTATTGTTCCTGGTATCTTAGCCTTTGCTTTACATCCCGTTCATTGCAGGGAACAGAGAGTTCAGCTTGTAAACTTAAGGAAGCTGTAAAACCGTCCCACTGCTCCACACCGGTATTAACTGCACTGGTGTTTACTGTCACTGGAACCATACAGCAGCACATCATACAAAGACACTGCGTCTGATAAAGCAACAGGCCATAAAGCGCACGCTGAGAGCGGTGGAAACATACAATGGAGAGGAAAAGGGTGTTGGCCTGTGGAGAATTCAGAGTGACAATCAACAGCAGCGGCAAAATGCAGGCAGGAAGGGTGTCATGCATGCGGATTGCGTATGCTGTATAGCTTCGGCCCTAATGGATAGTCAGGGTGAGATTTATTAAATGTTCTCACCCACCGGCCTGACAATGTGTTTCATTTCTTACCCTGAGCTGTGACGTGCAGGACAGCTGGTCTGCTACTCTGTGATTCTATAGATTTGTGGGAATTAGAAGGTGGGATATAACGAAACTTATCAATCAAAACATATTCTTTTCAAAAGAAGGGTGACGCCGTTCAGAAAAGAATCCTCACTTTTAATTCTAAATCAACCTTTTGATGAAAGTAAGTTCATATTTCACAATAGTGTCACTTCCACTGTAAACCAGTAGCACACAGTGGCAGCAAAACAGCTCTGGCCCAGTGGCGTGCGTGTCACCTCCGGGTGAGTGATGCCGGCCGACTGGGGTCTGTTGCAGGGTGTGGCTGGGTGGGATGTCGCCCTGAGGGGAGAGTGACTGTCTCATGTGCTGCCATTGTGTTGAAAAACAATCTTTAATAATGCAGCTAATGTAACATTTATGTCAGTTAAGCCTGATGTAGTTACAGTATAACACAGCTTATGATGGTTAAAAGAATAACACTTAGTAACAGAAGATTAACAGCAGCTATTATCCATGTTTTCCATTTTATAAAACTGTTTTCGGACAGATATGTGGAACCAGAATCTAAGTTGTTTTTGAATGGAAGTGGCTGACGGAAACCTCTGAGCTGGAGACTGTATAATCAATGATGAGCTACCTAGCTTCCACTCAGGATGTGGAAGCTAATGGCTAACATTAGCACTGATTCCCACCAAGTAGAGTTAATTTGACACCCACTCGTTGGCAGCTCACGCACAGTCAGGTTGCGTTTGTCCCAAGCTAGAAAAAGGAGGCAGCTAGCTAGCGTTAGCTGTCTCTTAGCTCCAGTTGAGGTGATGGCAAATAGCTTAGACAACAGTGACCAGACATCCCGGCTTGTCCACAATTGTCCCCATTTCAAGTGTCCCATTAAATTGTCCCAGTTTTCACAAAATATTTTACTTGTTTTTAGCGCTTGCACAGATATTTATCAAGTTCTCTACTGTTCATTATTACCCGACCTAAGATAAAAACATAAACAATGCACCAAGCATCTGAATTCAACACAGACTGGTCTGTATGTGTGTCAATCAATAAATGTGTCGTTGTCAAGGCTGTTGCTAGCCCATGATTGGCGAGCGTAGTCGTGGCTCTCTCTGACAGAGCCTGTGTGTATGCTAATGGTTAGCTGTCGTGGTGAAGAGAGAATCGCTGCATTTATGACGTCCATGGGGTTGAAAGGTTTATTGGGTGGGTCCCCCATGCTGCTGAAAACCGCCTCAGACGGCACCAGTAGTGGAGCTAACACTTCAGAACAAAAGACAAAAAAAGTCTCAACAAAGTCAAACTACAACTATTTACTTTATATAGGCCACAATAACAAAACTATTTTAATATCAGTCCAGGTTTTCAATGTTCGCATATTTAACATGTTGAAAGATATAAACTGAGAGGTCAACTGAATTGTGATTGGTTTTTTTGTTTGTTTGTTTTTCTTTGAAGAGAAACTCACAAACAGAGCGAGTGACAGAAGCAAATTTGCGATACTTAACAAGTAAGGACAAGTACTTGACAGAAACCAGGGAGATCTGCCGACAGTGTTGCTGCAGTGTAAAACAAAACAAAAAACGTTTCCAGATAACAGCGTAAAGTGATACGGCAGAGAGAGAGGGAGCCTCTTCTCAGAACATCGACCTCAAGGAAAAAAGCAGAAGAGAAATGAACAGGCTTTTATTGTCAACTTTACTTTCTACCTCATGTTCTCACGGCTGTGCAGTGCTTTCACCTGCTGGAGGGTCAGAGAGAGCAGGAAGTTTCCTCTCAGGGTATAGGAGGGGTCACAGGGTTGCAGCCAACGCCCCGATTGTATTATTGTTGCCTTGCAGAGACCTTGTTGATGCATTTATCAGCTTTGAGTTGATTAGTGCAAACAGCTGAATTATTAATCCACAGGTTCATTTCTCTTTGTCACAAAGTGCTCATGGCTGTGGTGTCCTGAGAGATCACCTGTTATTAAAGCAGAATGGCTGACTGTAATGTTTTATGTGTAATTTATACAAAGGAAGCCCAATGATCTCCAATATCCAAATGATTTCACACATATATTATTTAATATGAATAAATTAATTCAAAGTGAATGGCTCATCTTTGAACTTTTCCAAAATCAGCAAACATCTAGAGAGCGTTGTTGACATGGTTTTGTTTGGATTCATCAAAGTGAAATGCCTTATCATAAATCAATGTGATTCATACCTGCCTGACAGCGTCCTGCTCCCTGCCAAGAAATCAAAGTACAACTTGCTGAAAGCAAAGTTCTTCCCATAACTTCCACATCTTGTCCTCAGGAATCTGAGTGATGCTATCAGTATGAGTATACAGTATATACCCTTGGTGTTTGTCATGACTTATTTTGTCAAAATTGTAATTATTGTAATTATCAGGACCTCAACACCTCTTTTGAGTTTTGACTGATATTTGATTAATACAATATCTATGTCAGAATGGTCGACACGAAAAGCCACAACACAACAACACAAATACAAAAGCCACAACAGGAATGGAAAAAAAGACAATTGTGTTGTGGCTTTTCCATTGTGTTGACCTGTCTGGGTCACCGTAGGGAAGGACTAAAAAAGTTTTGCAATATCACTTCCACGCAGCAGCCACACAAATAGTTAACCAGTTTGGGGGCGGACGTAGCTAGCTGTCGCTTATCCCATCTGTGATTTCAGCACTCCACACATTACTCCATATGGTAATCTGTGTCATGATTCAAATCATAAAGTAACATGCTGAGGTAACCAGAGCACCCACTACTGTGAGTTTTGACAGCCTGTGCTTCTGCCATTACCACAACTGGACCAGTGAAAGAGAGACGGCTAACGTTAGCTGCTAGCCAAATTATCAGAGAATTAGCTAAATTTCATCAGAAATCAGAATTTTTAGGTGCAAATTGAAAATACAAATAAAGGCAGTTGGTGACATATGTGGTGAGCCAGCATGCACAATAGCAGAGATGCTAAATGGAATTCAACAACAATTCTTTTTTTACATATCAAAAGGTAATTGAGGTTTGTACAAACTGAGCAGTATAATAATCCAGGTCCAGACAGCTTGTATCAATTGAACAGTCAGTAGCACACCACAGAAGTTGACAGTGTTTCTCTTAGCAACACCTGTTCTCAGATGTCTGTCACCCCCTGCCAAGAGAAATACCCAACCAGACACTTCATGCTCTGACACTAGTATGTGCCAACATGTTTGTTCTTCTTTGAGAAAGTGAAATTCATGAGCAATAGCTTCAGTTTTATGATTTATGTGTGTGTGTGTGTGTGTGTGTGTGTGTGTGTGTGTGTGTGTGTGTGTATCTGTCTTCACATGTTTGGCAAGTCCTGGCAGATCAGTAAAATTAGACAAATTATACTAATTGGCATGTTAATAAAAGTGCATGTCCTGTTCTTTGGATTCAGGCTTGTTAACTCTGAGTGGAACCGGTAATGTTGGCAAAGCCTAATCTGCAACATTTACCTTGTCAGGGACACACACTATACAGCTGGGTGTATTTTACAGAGACATCTTCATTCATAAGCCTTTTTGGCTAGACTGCAACAGCGGGGCCAGCCCTATAATATGGACTGTCCCTGACTGAGTGATGATATTTCTTCCACTGGTCGGTCGAGTGGCTCGTCACTGAGTTGGAGTTTCTGGTGCAAACATGTTCTACCAGGGGGGTGTTTACAGTCTGCAGTGTTTCCAACATAGTTCACTGTTGCTAGATTAGAGACCTTTTTTCAAACTGGGTTAATATATTATATATTATTATATATATTATAAACCTGGTTCATGACTGGACTATGTAAGGATGCCAATGAGATGCTTAGGGCTACACTTCTTGTCACGGAGCACTGAGCCTTGCCTTCGAATAAACTACTTTCATTACATGTATCATCCTCACTAAAGGAGGCAGAGGAATCCCTAAGCATAAGACACACCGAGCAGAGAGAGCAGGAGAGAGTGAAGTCATTGGTAACAAGGCTTTGTACTAACCACTCTGATTAATTATACATCTAAATCAAACAGAGGGAGTTGAAAAATACCTGAAAATGAAAATGAAAGAACTGCCCCTAATAAAAGTCTGTTACATCCTGGATTTGGAAGTAAATTAAGACTAAACTACTGTGGATCCCAGACAGACATAGACGACATAAGAAAGATAGTCTACCTCTAGGCGCCCCAGTGGCTCACTTCATGGGCTGTGTGCCATTTGGGCTTAGTCTTTGCTGTAGCGGCCAGGGTTCAAGTCCAACCTGTGGCCCTTTACCGCTTGTCACCCTCTCGCCCCCCCAATTCTCCCGTCTCACTCTCACTAAGACTGTAATAAAGGCAAAAGCCTGAAAAAAAATAACAAAAAAAAGAAAGACAGTCTGCCTCTTCTAACTTTCTCTCTGAGTGATCGTAAATACAGCCAAAAATCACAGTTCAGTGTTTGACTTTAATTTATGTATGTATATTTTGGTGATTTTGTCAGACGACGTTGCAGTTATAGAATCAGGATTTGACGATATGGGGGTCCTGACAGACACTAGGTTTTGACCTCGTCTTGTTTTTTTAAATTGCTTAATGAGCCCCAGTGACAATTACTATGGTTACCTGACTGAAAAAAGCAGAAGCAGCCATAGTAGGACTAGTAGCAGTAGTCATGGAGTACACTGCAGCTGCAGTCATTTCTTAATTGTGTACCATTCATGATCTGGAATTTGTGTTGAGGGAGAAAGAATCATAACCATAGCTTGCAGGTGCTAACTCTCTGTGTGTGTGTGTGTGTGTGTGTGTGTGTGTGTGTGTGTGTGTGTGTGTGTGTGTGTGTGTGTGTGTGTGTGTGTATTAAGAATTCCTTCAACACATAATCCACCAGGTGACTAAGTCAACAAGCATTTTCACTTTGCTTTCATCAAACCAGAATGTTTTCTCTGAGGTTCATTATGTGGCACTTTGTGTTCTCTGCAGTGTTTTGACTGGCAATTCTCTGTTATGCTTCTTACAGGCACCTTGAAAGAGTTTAGTTTTCTTTGCCCTTAAAGGTACAAGGAACTCCCAAGGATTTCTTTTCTTCTTTTTTTTTTTGGTTTTCATTGCTACTGTGAAGAACTGGCTAGACCAATTGATAGTCAGCGTAGACATCCCATTCAGGAGAGTTTTAGTGTCACTCCATCAGATATCTTTTCAAGCATTATTTACTCAGTGAACTTTTCTCCAGCACCGCCCTGGCTCTGACACAGTCTAACCTGGGCGTGAGCAGCATGGAAGCAACACGTGGCTGTATTATGTAAAATCTCCACAGCTGTCCATACTGGTTCCCTTTAAGCTGTGCATTCAAGAGAATAATGTCAAGACTAACACAGAATCAGTCCAACATTCTTACCTTGATATGGACGTCAACACTTCATTTACAGTTGAACTATAGACCGACTATATACTGCAAAAATAAAACTTGTCCCATCATGTTAACTGAGCCCTACTTAATTATTTTAACATAGATATAATACTTTCTTCCAATACTTAGTTTTATTTATATTTTGTTGATTTTGAATTAACAGAATAAACAGAACATACATACTGTATATAGGCTACATGCATACATACATCAGAAATCACAGAAGCATTATAACTAATAAATAATCTGAAGTGTATCATTCGGCACAGGCATGACAGGCATCTGCACAGTCAAGTCGTTCATCAAATGTTGTCTCTTACTATGTAGATCAGTTTTTCTAGTGCCAGCTTTCAAGACATCTCACTCATCTGTTGACTAGATTCCAGTCTGATATGGATCTTTTGACATCCCCACATGCGGTGAAAGAAGGAACCAATTTCTACATTGAACTCAATGCAGTTGTCAGGAATCTCTGGATCCAAATGGTGCAATTTAAGAGGTGTAATGTAAATCCTGAGAAGCCATTTACACTTCTCTGGTATTTATTGTTTGGATTTGGGCCCAAAGACACGCCTCCTCTCAGTCCTCTACAGAGAGCTCAAGTTGTTTTTTTTTTGTTTGTTTCTTTTTTCATTTTTCCATTCAGATAAATTCAAAAGGGAGTTTTCATTAGAACCTGCTTATAATATGCCATAAAACATGGACACCTGTTAAATTTAACTTGGTAAAAACCAAACATACAAACCAAATGGTGACAGAATTATTGTATTTCAGATCATATTATTGACAGAGCAGCCAGGAGTTTGAGTTGTACATTAGTCTTCAGGACACACTATGCATGTAGCATCTAAGCAGGTTTAGCAACGTAGCATTTTTAGCCAGCTAGTGGCGTAGCTCTTGGGATGGAAATGTCAGTCAGTTAATCAGACTAACAAATATGCTCTAGCTGAAATATTTCAACAACTCCAGCCAAAAGCAGTGATCAATTACATGTAAAACATCCCACTGGCTGTGCACCAATTTCAGCATGACATGACAAGTTCCTGTCCCTTTATTGTGATTATTCAACAAAGTGATTCCGGTACCTGATTGCTACAAGGATATGACAGCATGATATCTTTGACCTTAAGCCTTAACGTCACTGTTCTAAATTGTCAATAGATTAGCTGGAAGATTGAATTAATTGATACACATGTGAATGCCAGTTATTTACTCTCAGGGTCAGAGAGCAGAGCTAGAGATGATGGGAGGGATGCTGAGATAGAGACACAGAGTCAAGAGGGTGAACACACAGAGCGATCGACCTTGAGCCCACACACACACACACACACACACACACACACACACACACACACACACACACACACACACAGACACAGCTGCACCACTGGTCCTTATCAGTGATTAAGGGATATGAGGCATTGTGCATTAAATTGCGTCATCATTCCACTTCTCTCTCTCTCTCTCTCTCTCTCTCTCTTTTAATCAGGGGAAGTCATTGCTGATATTCTCTCTGCCCACACAGCAGCTTCCTGAACAACACACATACACTGAAGTATGGTGCTTGTGTGTGTGTGTGTGTGTGTGTGTGTGTGTGTGTGTTTTTGTGTGTTTCATTTTATTGTTATTTTGAAAATTCTTTTCATACGTATTATTTTCTAGCTAACTTCTAACTACAGTTTAATATAATAGTTTTGCAGTAAACCCTACTTTCATGACAGCTCTACTGTTAGGTTTTTGTTAAAATTGTTTTAGAGAGGTGCTGATTCAACCATACAGTGTTCTGCCACATTCCTCCCATTAGCTCCACTCCTCCACATCCAGTCCAAAGACATATATAAAGAAAGCACAATTTTATTTCCTTTAGATGAAAGTGCAGCCTTTGGCACTGTAGATCATGCCTAAAACCTACTCAGTCACCATAGGTAATTACTCATCCTCTACAACCTGCATTACCTGTGGTGTACCGCAAGGTTCAATTTTAGGTCAAATTTTATTTTCCATTGACATGCTTCCACTCGGCTAAGTCATCCAACGCCACGGTGTCTCTTCATTGTTACTCTAACAACATACACATATTCCCTTCTTAGAGATTTTAACAGACAACATTGCATCACCCCAATCCCGGTTTCTCTTCATTGGCTCCCAGTCTGTTTTAGAATTGATTCTAAGATTTTACTGTTCACTTTTAAAGCATGACGGGGGCTAGCCCCAAGCTCCATAATAGAAATGTTAAATTCCATTGTTTTTATTAATTTAAAAGTATATTGTATTTCTTTTCTCTTTAACTTTACTTAATTTCTGTCCCTCTTCTCTCAGGCTTTATTGCCTGCCTTTCTGTTATATTGTTATTTTGCCTCCTGAAACTCTTGCCCGTTATTGCTTTAGCTTTTTTTATTATTATACTGTACATTCAAAGCCACATGTCTGTCTCTGGCTCATTGAGAACAACATGTTACTGCGGTATGTTGCAGTTGAATGACATCTCATCCTCTTCATCTGTAAACCAGGAGAGGCAGAGCGGTGCGGCTGAATGCTCTGTCTGCCCTGTTGATGAGGCAGAAACATTTACAAGAACAATTTAAAGCGGCTTTCCTCCAGCACTAGTGTAGTTACGTTTATTTTACTTTTAGCTTACAGCTTATTTTTCTTTAGGTTGTTTTGAATTATCCAAAGCTCGAACACCAGCAGCTGCAAGATCAGTTCATTTGAACAAATTTGAAGTAATTAGTGGTTTCACTCATGGGGGAAGGGTATATCCTTAAGAAGAAATTTGCACCCTTAACCAATAGCGAGCCGTCTTCACAGTGAAGAGATGAGATAAGAGTCAGACATCTTTTAAATAAACTGTGTGAACTTACTGTATTATATAACTGTATAACTATCCTTGCAACAAAACTCTACATTGCTAGCTTCACAATAACACATGAATACATTCTGTGGTGCTATTAAAAGTTCAGTATTGCTGCCTCACCAGAAAAAAAAGAATGATCACATTATAACATGAAAAGTTGATTGTTATAATAAGATATAAGGAACAAGGTGTTGTTTGTGTCATGACAACAGAATCTCTCCATGTCTTAACCCAAGCAGGAAGTAGAACTTGATCAAGTCCTGTACTTGAGCCATATTTCTCAGTTTATTCTCCACATGCCTTTTCCTCATTCAAACATGAGGTTGAAGTTATCGCATTAAAACGTAAAGTTAACACATTATAATGTGAAATGTTTTGTTATAACAATATAATATTATATTGTTATAACCAGTGTTGTGCATGAATGTGTTAATTGAACACGTTCATATTTTTTGTGAATGCCGAACTAAACCAATCAGTTTACAAATGATGAACATGAATGTGAGCGGTGGCTCACGTTTTACGACATGCCACATGACGTCTCCATAGATATGGCCCAGCTTGGCTAGTGCTAGCAGTACAGACGGTACAGACACATCTGCTACTGCTGAACCAGTTTGTTCGAGCATTTGAAGCAGTTTTATGAACAAACAAGTGAAGACTCAGACGGGTTATATTTATATTCGGATTTTAAATGTAACTCATGTCTGTGATTCTTCAGTGGTATACAGTAATTCATTCACTTTGGGAGTGGCAATGATTTGGGGCTGGTGATGGATGGGTAGAAAGAGGTTCTATTGATAAAGAATGTTTTATTTATTCATTATTATTCATTTAAAAAAATGAACTGAACTTTGAACGAGTTCTTTTAAGTGTGAACTGGCACAATACTGGTTATAACGTAATAAGTCTGTATGTCGTAATAACGTGAAAACATCTCGTTATTACGATAAACTTTTCTCATTATAACATAGCATAGTATACTACTATACTACTTTTTTTTCTGGCGTGGCAGCAATACGCTTCTGTAAAGGTAAAAGTAAAACCTTCTGTTTTGTATTTTTTGTTTTCCTCTTTTTTGTCAGTAGTCGTAGTATTTTAGGAATATAAAGAATGCTACAATTCAGTGTCGCTCTGCAGTAAAACACTGAAAAAATTATTTCCTCTTACAGTGCATTTACACCTGCAAGAAGTTGGTGTATTTTCTACTTGTTGAGATACTGTATGAGATAAAAGCCAGGCTTATCATCCAATATAATTTCACACATATGTCACATTCAGACTTTTGTTCTTCCCTCTAATTTTGTTTATAAACAACATCAACACCATCTTAATAGTATTTAAAAAAGAATGTGTTGTAACCTAAGACTCTCAGGCCTGGTTCCTGTTCCAAAAGCAGACTTTGCTTTGTCCTTTGCAGTTTGTCTTCGTAGTGGAACAAAAGTTAAACAGTAAAATCTCACAGTGTATCTGCCATGGTTAAAATCTGATTTTACAGTGCTCAACTTTTATTCCTCAGCTGTTTTCATACTGTAGTCTGGTTTACAGAGGGAGCCAGTGTGAACTCACAGTTACCTGTGTTTTTGCTGGGTCTCCAAAAGAGGGGTGGTTTGGAGAGTATATTATATATAGTATTATTCTTCCCAAGAGTAATTAGACGTTACAAGGAACCATTTAATAACAGACTGTTCTGTGTTATATTAAAATGGTTTGGCTTGTGACACCCGGTAAAGCTTGCCTATGGTCATAAAGTGTGATTGATAGAGAATAAATGCATGGGGGCCTACCACCTACAGTCAGCATTTCATTATGTTTCATTACAGTTGGCAGAGAGAGGGTGAGAGAGAGGAGAAGAAAAAATGTGATTCCACTCTGGAAGAGAAGTTGATGATGAGAGTGAATTATTAAAAAACAGAGAAGGAGGGAAAAATGCTTGACCGGCAGCAGAAAGTTAAAGGTAATTTAAGGGGAGATCATAAAAGTTAAATCCAGCCAATGAAGGTAATGAAAGAAATAATAACTGGAGATCATGAAGTTAGAAGCTATTCATCACCTTTTATAAGCGATATTACCTACTTCAAAGCATTTCTTTGTAAAGCTGAGCTTGGCAGCAGCGGTAGCAGACACACAATATGGCAGCATGATGTATTCAAAGGCGGGGAGTCTCACCCACTCCCGGTTTTTAGGTAAACTAAAGAATAAAACTGCTGTTGTTTTACCTTTTATAATCAGCAACAATTGCCCAGCAGGAGTTGAATGCAAGAATGAATCATTTTCTCCCTGCTAACATGTGAAGCTGCAGCCTGACATAGCCTATGACAGCAAGAAGCCTTTTCATGGTGAGACAAATGAAAGGAAGCTGTTAGGATAGTCCCTGGCAGTTTATTAAAGGTGTTACATCCCAAAACTCCTGTAATATTAATCCATCTGAGTCTGCAGCCATGCAAGCAACTCTGAGAGGCTGGACTGAGAAAAGATTTCTTTTTATTTCTGGCAAAAATATACAACAGCAGCAACTGAACCATCAAAAGCTACAAGGAAAAATGTATTATAATCACACAACTCCTCAAATTTCTCTCAAAACAACCAATAAATGAACCTGTCTTTATACTGTTGCATAAATCAACTAAGTGACATTCCCTTTAAAGCACAACCTTTTTGTCAATTTAATTTTCCATGACTGCATCTTTTTCATTATACACCAGCAGTCGTCTATTGTGCTTCTACAATCCAGCTTCTGCATCTTTTGTTTGTCTGGGTTAAGATGGGTCCTTCATCTTACTCTGACATGGCTGCTGAATAGAGACAAGGGACTGGCACTCAGAGTGATCAATCATCTCGTTACACTTGACTAAGTATTAATAAACAAATTACTGCACTATTTCCTACTTTGGATGAGTGGGTTGGCTGCCGTCCCACCAAACTACAGTAGCCAGTAATCTCAGACTGGCTGTTGAGACAAAACCGATAATAAGGGGTCAACATGGGGTCAGTCCGCCTCATAATGTGTCTGCCTCCTGGAACTATTTTTTTGTTACACCATAATTAGATTATATGTGGTAATCTATGCTGGGATTTACACAACAGGAAGATTTTTCCGACTCGCTGCTAATGGGTTTTGCATGTTAGACCTGAAATGAAAAAGATCAGAGTTAGGTCATGTGTAGGTTAAAAATCTCATTTCGGTTTGAAAATCCTGATACACAGGAAGTTAGTTTTGTCTCAGTGTGACTTGTATCAGTCTGTTGACATGACATTTGTGAGCTGTGATCTGAGAAAATCAAACCCAGAGGACAAAAACAAAGCAAACACGTGTCGTGTTGCAGTCTTGCCTTAAATTGTTGCTGTTTGAAAGCTCGATCTGAAAGCTCGGGTGTCAGAGCAGCCTTGACACCCAACAGTTTTTAAAATAGTCCTGACGTGTCAGGCACTAGTGCAATTTTGACAAAACAAAGCTGTGTTTATTGTAGAAAATTAGTGTGAACTGAATTTCATTAACATTTTTCTCATAGCACTTGGCAACTTGTCCCTCCACACTGTTTTATCTCATGAGACAGCTTTAAGATTATGTGCTGTTTGTTCTGTTATCACTGCTGAAAGACACATTTACTCTACGCTATCAAACAAGTCATTTTTATCCTAAAACTCAGGTCAGTAAACACCTTGTAAAAGGAATAGTTTTACATTTTTGATGCATTCTTCCTGAGGGTTAGATGACAAGATTTATGCCACTCTCATGTCTTCACACTAAGGCTACGACCACACTAATACATTCATTTTTATTATTTCCATCCTGGTGTCCTCACTACTCCAGAGTTTTTGAGCGCCAAAACCGGAGACCTTTGAAAACGATGCTGGACCCGTTTTGGCTTGAAAACTCTGGGGTTGGGTTTTATTCTGGATGGGTAAAAACCAAAACCCTTGGAAACAATCACGTAAAAACCATACAATCGCTCACTGACTGGGTCTTATCCAGTGATGTGCATGAACGCGTTCAATGAACACTGTTTAAAGCGCATGTGTGTAACCTTTGTGGATTATCAGCCACTACAAGCTGTAAGGAGCCTACTTGACTGCACTGGGCTCTGTTGAGCTGCATTATGATGATTAGTGTATTACATTTTTAATAAATGAAAAATGCTTCATTCTAATTTCAAACACCTGCATTACAAAACAAATCGCAAGTTACCCTCAAAACTACAAAATAAATAATCTACATATATCTTGAATCTGGAGCTGAGAGCACAAAATGGCTGATTGAATCCAAGTTCATTTTAATTAGAGAATAGGGAAATGCTCCACAGTGTTACAGAAGAACACTAAAGCTTTCTGCTCAGCCATCAGAAAACAAAACAATTTGTCTGGTAGCAGGTCATTTTAAGTGGATGCGACTATGAAAGCTACAGTTAAGCCTTTAAGAAGATGTTAGGTGTGTGTCTCCTGTAGTTTGACAGCAGCCCAAGTTTGCTTCAGGTCAGTCTCAGCTCCTCTCAGTGGGATTTTGTTGCTGACAGTTTGACCGGCTGCTACTTTTTGCCTGGGCCGACAACTGGAGCTGAAATGATGAAAAACAGACGTTCCTCAGCTCAGGGACTCAACACACACACACACACACACACACACACACACACACACACACACACACACACACTGGCATCTCATGCTTTTCCACCATGTGTCTACTTTTCTGCTGTTATCTTAAACCTATTTCAAAATCACATTCAAATTATGCAGCCATACAAGGAAATGAATGAATGCTTGAAGAGCTTAAGTAAAACCTTCATCATTTAAACCAACAACACATGCTTTCGTAAAATGACTGATGGCAAGACATCACCAGTAAAAACATTAACACTAGTTAAGACATTGGTTGATAACATCACTGCATACTTTCAGAATAAAGGTACAATACTTACTACAATAGTAAATCTGGTATAAGTGCCTTCTGAACAGCAGGAAAAAGATAATTATAGCCTTATTAAACTCACTTTAAAAAGTATGCTCCAACGCATTAGACACACACACACACACACACACACACACACACACACACACACACACACACACACATACATACAGGGAAATTACCATGACATCAAGCAGAGGAACTAAACTGCTAGAAAATTCCCTGCATGTGTTGTGTGTGTTTTGTGTGTGTGTGGCATTGGTTGCTTGTCGGAATATATGAAACCTAATAATTTTTTTTCAACTCTGACCTCCATGATCTCTTTCACTGTGTGTGAAGATTCAAGTTTCTCTCTTTTTTTTTTTCTCTCAGTCCATGAAACAACACACACACACACACACACACACACACACACACACACATAAACACACAGATGTTGGGCAGTACCAGAAATCCATTTTTCAATGGCACTAAATTGAAAGCAGAATACCTTTAACGTTAATCTGTATTAGATCAGCCCTCCCTCTTGTTTCCAATTACTTTCACATGCAGATGCACTCTCTCTTACACACACACACACACACACACACACACACTGAATGAATCATTAAGGACAGTCGGAGGAAAGTGCTGACAGTCAGGTCAGTATGAAGAAGTGTTCAATGGGGCAACACGTTGTGAGTGGTGGAGAGGAAGAAAATGTTACAGAGTCAATTCTCTCCCCTGCAGGTGACTATATACCTTCAGTAATGCTACTCCAACTCTAACTGTGACAGTGACCCTGACCTTTGACCTCTGCGGGGCCTGTGGGCATGCTCAGTAACTCTATCTGCAGTGTCATATTGTGGGTATTTTTGAGGAGAGACTAAGAAGGTTATTGCTTAGCTTAACACAGGTGGTTTACATCACATCCAATTTGGCTTTACAGCAAATCATTCCACCAAAACAGCTGCTTCACACCTAACAGAGCAAATGAAATCCAGGCTCGGTAAAGGAGGAGGAGGTTGCTGCTGTATTTTCAGATTTGTGTCAAGTGTTTGATACAGTTTCATCATGACATAATTATCTAACAGGATACAGTGAGTTCAAGTTAATGATGCACATGAAGTCAAGTTAGGCCCCTATTATTTAATCTATATATTAAAGGTCCCATATCATATAAAGGTAGATGTCCATGTGTTGTTTGATTATAACGCAGGTCTAGGTTCTATATTAATACTGTGAAAGTATCAAAGCTTCAGTCAACAGAGAAATGCACACAGCCTGTATTCAGAAACTGAGCCTTAAAACCAGCCGTCAGGACTTCTGTAACTTTGTGATGTCACATCAAAGGAGTCACTGCCCCAAGCTCCACCCACCTGGACCCACATCCAACGTTGCAGGATTTGGTTTCTCTGAGTGTTTACCTGAAATCTGCTGTATTTTTATTACATCACGTGGTTTTGTTAGGTCAGAATGAGTCCTTCACATCTGCATAGGGAGCGCTTCCTCCTCCATGTTCCACTGCCATGTTTGTACTGTAGCCAAGAAGGGACAAACCAAACAATGGCTCTAGTGTTTTTACATTACAGCATGCCCACCATAGGTTCTCCTATATGTTTGGAATGGGAGTGGTGAGGGTAGGGATACTGAGTTGATTGCAACATGCAGCCTCACTGCCTGATGCCAATATATCCTACACACCGGTCCTTTAAATATCTTGGTGTCATGATGGTTCCAGGTCGTAATTTTGAGAAGCGTGTCAAAAAATGGCCAATTTTATACAGATTATAAACAGTCTTTCCATGGATGCAGCCAACATATTTATGCTCATTTCCCGCGTGTCCCATTGTAGTAAATGTTACGGGCAGGCTGGGAAAATTACATTACACCACTCAAGTCCTTGTGCAAGTGAACCTTTAATTTATAATAAAAAACATGGTCATGCGTGTTTGCGGGCTGGATGTACATGAGTTGACTACATTTTTCTGATTTCAACAGTGAAGTTTCTTCATCAATCGTTGGCACATGGAGAGTGATAGCTAACAAATGAGTGCAGCAGGGATTTGATGAGGAACAGGCAACTTCAATGACATCTAGCGTCGGTGCAAATTACTTTGTAGCTGGTGCAGTCTTCATTTTAAATCATTAATATTAAAAATGATGTATTTTATG
>NW_019524963.1:0-24660 GCF_002814215.2 Seriola lalandi dorsalis | reverse complement strand
TGACTTAACTTTTAAACCTAAAGATTTCCACCTCTGTTCATTTTGGTGTGTCTGTTGTGGTGAGTTACAGCAGCATGTCGTCCTGGTTCCCTGTCCCGTCTCCCTTGTAGCTGAGAACTACTCCACGAGATGCACCTGGCCTGGGAAGGAAGGGTTTAAAAGCTCTGGTTCCAGCATTAGAAGGGACAGAGGTGTCTAGCACGGGGACAGCTGGTCTCGCTGCCTCTCATTCTGGGGGGTTTTGTTGTCGTGTTCAGATTTGCGTGTCTTTCGTAGTCTTAATTTAGTGTCCTGGTCGCTTAGCCCATACACATTAAATAAACCCTTCTGGGCGTGTTCTGTGAGTCTGTTTTGGGTCACTGGTGGAGAGTTGTGCGCTGCTTAGGGCCACCCAAGGGTGGGGCGTAACAAGTGCTCACCTGGTAGTTGTGATGGCTTTAGTTTATTTACACTCATATATTTAAAATGCTGTACATATCGAGTGTTATCCTTGGCCTTTATGTGAACACAGTTGTGGGGACTGTACAGAGGATTCAGTTCTGTGGATTGTATGTTGTGGATCCTCACTCAGCTACTGCAAGACACGGACCCTCTGTCTAATTGGACTGTGGTCAGACTGTGGGTTTCTTCTTTATATTACGAACTGCGGCGTCTTGACCCTCTCCTACCTGCTAACAGCATTATTCTTGGCCTTAATTGGGGACTGGTCATAATCAGATTATTTAAGTTGTGTTAAAGAAAGTTAAGACTGTTTGTGAATTATTTGTAATGCTGTAATTGCTTGTTGTGACTGAATGGAAGTCCACCCTGAGGCCTCTGTTACTTGCATGCCGTCCAGGACGGATGCAATTTCAATTCATTTGCAATAATATATGGTGGTATATGCAAACTAAAGGCGCCTCCTCCATAAATATGAGATTGCTGCTGCCAGTAAAGGAGGAAAAAGGGAAAGACTTCCTATTATCTTTGGTCACTTTCAACCATTTTAGGCAGTCAGTGAAGTGTCCATTCATGGCAGGTACAAGAGCCGTCCATTACCTCTGAAATAGTGTGTGTGCTTTTCTCCTTAGGCGGTGATTTGTTACACACATTACAGCAGAGAAACAGTAACTCACATTGTCGTTCTGAAAAGGTCAGTCGGAAATAATTGCGACCTTGATGTGATTTAATTCTGCACAGTTCGGCGTTAGTGCTTCTCTTTACAACAGCAGGACACAGTGAAATAGGTTTCCTTCCTGAGGAAATGGAGGTGTTAATCCAACAGCTCAGTGCAGCTGCTACCTTGTGTTTTTTGCCTTTATTCGAGAGAGAGACAGGAAAGGAGGCAGAGGTTGACGAAGGGCCCAGGCTGCTGCAGGAAGGACCTTGGTGTGTGGTATGTGCTACCTGTGCACCTGTGTTTGTTGCTTATTGTTCTTTTACTCCCTGGATACTTAAAACCGACCCACTGTAGAGGGATGACCAGGTCTTCATTTGTTTTGTAGACAAATCTTTGGTGACTAATACAATGTTTCCTTTAACCCTTTATTGTAGACTTATTGTAACTTCTATTGTTCTATATTAATACTGTGAAAGTACCAAAGCCTCAGTCCACAGAGAAATGCACACAGCCTGTATTCAGAAACTGAGCCTTAAAACCAGCTGTCCAGATTTCTGTAACTTTGTGATGTCACAACAAAGCAGTCACATGCAGCAAAGTTCCCCAGCCAATCTTGAACCTGGGGACGTTTTGGTTCATGGTCGGCACCTTAAAAACCCGCTTCACCACCAGAGCAGCCCTGTTTCTATAATCACTTCCCTTTTCTATCTTCTTCTATTCCAGTTACATCCCTTTCTCCTGTGCAGTAGTTTCTGTTTTCCTCTCTTTCTCTTTCTGTAATTTCCTCCTTTCTCTCTTTCTTTTCCCAGGGAGTGACCCTTCCTTCTCTTCCACATCCTTGATTCAGAACAAGAAGGGCTGTAACCCCAGACACACACACACACACACACACACACACACACACAGAGAGAGAGAGAGAAACCTCAGCGCAGCGTCTCAGGATCAATTACTAAATTAGCATCCTAGACTGCAGTGCCAGGAAGGGAAGGAAAGAGAGAACAACAGAGAGTTATTTTTTTGTATCATTCTCTCTATCCCTTCCATTATCGTTTCCCTCGTGACTTCCCTCTCCATCACCTGTCTTACACTGAAGCCTGTTCTTTGACAAATGTTGTGAAGATGAAAACTTTAGCGCCGACAAATCTTTGCATTGACTCACGGCTACATCTTCATGGTGTGTCGTTTTCTTTGGCATGTAGAACTGTCTGCTCCAAATATACACTGCAGTCAAATAGTTAATTCAAAGTCACATGAAATACCACACCATAAACAAGTCTGATTAGACTGAGGTACACTAACACACACACACACACACATACACACACAGTCCTTCTGGCCTGTAATCAGAGCCATGTGATTTTTTTGACAGTAACATGAACCTATTCCTTTTTAATCTAATGTATAGTATCATGCCCTAATAGAAGCTACCCTCTGGTCACTTGTGTGTGTGTGTGTGTGTGTGTGTTCAGACAGGAAAGTGAGGTAGAAAGACAGACAGGTTTAGTTGTAAATGCTCAGTATTATAACACCACTCTTATCTCTCACAGGTTTAAACGGGATTAAGTTATTAATGGATTAGAACCGACAACCTCGGCCTCACAGAGCTTCTCCGCTCTGCGAGGCCGCTAGACAAATAGCACTGAATTAACTGTAAAGGTCTACACTCACCACGGTCAGTTTGTGGACACTTTGTGGGGCTGATCTGTTTGCTGACAGATGGAAAAACCAAAGAGTAAATTCAACCAAGAGGCACACCCGTATATTGTACGTCAGGGTTAGCCACTGGCAGGCTTTTGCTCGTGTGCCAATGAAAGCTGAAGTGAAACTGAAATGACACTGACACCTGCCGTCTGTCCTCCTGACACACCGAAGAGTTCCTGACTACACTGACTGATCGGTGGTCCAACCGCTGAAGTCCTCTACGTGCTTGTGTTAGTTAATGGTTACAAGTTCTTCTTCTTCTGATGCTTTCTGAACATTTTACCAAAACAGTATCAGGTTCATTACGAACATCCTCTGCACCACATGTGGACTCTGTGTCCGTGTGTTGAGCCGTTATGTACAATTTAACCGACACTGCACACAGAAATATGATGATTTTAATATTTATCTTTCATTTATGAATTGCAGTTACTCTGTTAGCCTCTGTCTCGCTACAGCTACACCTCCAGTAAAATCACCAGTGGGTTTCTTGGTTCTTGAAGAGGCACCCTGGAGTCAGGTCTTTTTGAAATGCTTACCTGAGGTAACCTGAGGAGCTATGAGAGCCAAGTTTTTATTTGTAGCGGTTTATGTCATAATCGTTAGGAGCTAAAAGCTCAGAATAATATAAGTAAATGCTCTTAAAGCGGCTCCAGAGGTCCATGGGAAATTTCAGGAGGTTGCTGTGTTATAGAAAGAGGTTCAGTGAGAGGTTTTCAAGATAATAATGAGCTTACACATACACACACAAATTACTAAAGCTCTGGTCATGGCAGCAGGATTTGAGTATGTGTTGTTTTGTTTTACACAGTCTGGCCAACATTGCCTCAAGACAGCAGAGGAAGAATGTTCGGAGTGTTTATGTGTGTGAGGAAATAATGCTGGTTAGATTTCACTGCATCACGTATGGCTGTTTTTAGATCTCAATCTGATGAATATCTCAATTTCAGTATTTGTAAAGTAGAACCGTGGGTTTATCTGCTTGTTTCTACTTAAGAATTTAATTTTCTTGACTCAAAACTGCTGCCAGAAGTTGTGTATTGGATTTGAGATAGCAGGGGGACTGACTCTGAAGCATTCAAACACACACACACACACACACACACACACACACACAGCCCAGAGTAGGAGCGGTATGCTAAAAGCAGTTGGCGAAGCAGCGAAGAGGCCAAGTTTTGACAGGTCTCTTTCTGTCCCACACACGCTCTTTTCACTCTACCCCATCCATCTCTCCCCACTTCATCCTGCTCCCTTTTTCCTCCCATCTCCTCTCGTCCCAGACATGTCGGCAGCATTTTTTTTTTTTTTCACAGAGAAGACAGACACACAACATTAATTATTTCCACGGACCTGTCCTGTATGGAGAGGCAGAGGGATGGATTCAGGACAGCAGAGTCACTCCACATCTTCCATCTTACAGCAGGAAACTTCGGGGCTTAAGAAACTGAAGAGTAAAGCCACCTCAGATACCTTCACTGCACAACAGCACTTCCTATGTTCTTGATTTTTGTAGTCTAATCTACATATCTCACAGTTTAAAAGTGCTATAACTAGTACCGTAAACGTTATAATCATTTTCAGATTGAATATTGCACACTGCTAAAGGCTCCACTATGTTCACCAGCTAGTCGCTAACTCTAACGCTAATTGGGGAGAGTGAACCTTAACACTACAGGCTAATTCCAGGGCTGAAAACCAAAACAATCACCTAGAAGATGCTAAAATGCTCTATATAGAATGGGGGTGATAATTCTCTTTGGGACTGTTACGATTAATATTTTGACACAGTGTTAGTGGTTGTGCTAATGCTAACTCTTTCTCGCTGTACTGACAAGGTTTCAGGTTTATTTAGCCCCGCCCCCCGTCCCCACAAATTGACAGGATTGGTTCCTGAGGTTTGTGACGTATGAAACCCTGGCTGTCTGAATCTGTTATTATGAGACTGTCATTGGTTCACTGCAAGGTGGAAACACTCACTCTTTAATCAGGTGTTTTCAAAGCTGAAAGTTAATCACACGCCAAATGCAGGATGCTTAACCCTGGTGTCCAATGTCAAAGTCTTGCTTGCCAATGAAGCCCATGCATGGTCAATGGTCCATGGTATAGACATTGGGCTTCCTATCTACATCTATTTTGTAAGCATATTTCTATCTTTCACATATATACATTACACAATATTCAAATCTCCATGATATCATTATGTATTTTGAATCATTCAGATGCAGCTTCTTTGTTTATTGTTCGGCCTGATTATGTCTCCATGACCTAAAATTTCATCTGACCATGAAGACACTCAGCATTTAGTTTAAGTGAACCTAAAGAAAGTCTCAGAATGCTCTATTTTTCTTGGAGATTATTGCTGTCATGCTCATTAATACTCTGGTTTTGAGAGGTTTTCCTGTGTGGACCATCAAGACCGGAGAGTGTGACCGAGCGGGAGGCAGAGCGGGACGAGTCAGCATGTGAGAGCAGGGGATGTGATGAAGACAGAGAGGGATAATTGAGATGAAGTGAAGTGTTGGGGCGAGTGGCAGACAGCGATGTCAAAACTTTGTCTGGTGGGGGGATGACGGATGGAGGGAGAAAGAGAGAGAGTGATCGTGGCTCTTCTGGTAAAGCTGGCCCACATTCATCTTTCATTACCTCTCTCGGTGTCTGTCAGCTGAGAAAGCTCGTGTGTGAGGAAGTGGTTGAATTCTTCTTGTTTCATGTCCCTCGAGTTCGTGGCTCCACTCAAGATGTTTCCTTGAATCCTCTGTGTGAGCTGTTGCTGTTTTATAATGAAATAAATCTGTTTGTGTTCCCTTGTGAGGTGCCTGTTCGGGCCCCTGTGATGAGAGACCAAGGATCTGATTTCAGCTCATTACAAGTTGTCAGTGATTTTAATAATACAGAGCTGGAAACTGGAGGAAAACTGTTGGCTGAATTTACAAAGCAGGAAAATAATATTTGACTTTGTATAATCCCTTCACCACACAGTTTGTGACAGTGTCTCGAAGTATCCTTGATGTTTCATTCATTCTCGAGATGTTTTAATTTGGGATTAGGACATTTCAGATGTCAGTAGTTAGATTTTTTTTCAATGAATTGTGCATCTGTAACCTACATTAAAACACATTTCAACCTAATTTCTAAATTGGACACACACAGACCACCTGGGCACATGGTCGCCATTAGTTTTCTAATTTCCTGTCTGATATGAGAGAGCGGTGACAGATTAAAGTGGGGTTGTAAGTGTTAAGACTCTAGCCTGCAGTGTAGTTCCATATAGCCACTGTTAAACCATAGAACTATAAGTGATTTCCATCCATCATAAAAGAGACACCAGGTCACCAGAGCCAGGCAGCGTCCAGCCTGATATAGAGGAGTGTTGCAAAGGAGGGTGAGCTGACTCACTGTGCAGCTCAGAGGCTACCGGCAGCTAACGGCAACTTTTAAGGTGGAATGTTTTCCTGTGTGTT
The DNA here is from genome assembly GCF_002814215.2 of Seriola lalandi dorsalis. Taxonomy (NCBI): domain Eukaryota; kingdom Metazoa; phylum Chordata; class Actinopteri; order Carangiformes; family Carangidae; genus Seriola; species Seriola lalandi. The sequence continues at coordinate 18,399 of NW_019524963.1, read as the reverse complement.
ATTCAATTCATGCACACCTTAAATGTCAATATGACAACCTTTTCCATTTGTTTTCAATGGCTCTCTTGCATCAAATACATTTCAGTGATGATGGGATCTTCCAGTTTTATTTCTGGCAGCACTACACCTATGCAGCTGACACACTACGATCAATTCAGATTGACCACCAGAGTGGGCTCGACTTGTGTGACTGTGTAATTTTAATGGGGTGTGACAATAATGCCAATAAAAATCTTAGGAAAACCATCATAAGACGTACAAGTCCCAATGCAGTTAGCCATGATGACCATTCCATACATCTTACTTCCTGTGTTTCAGACGCAAGAAAACTGAAGACATTCAGAAGAGAAGACTGCTTTCTGACTGATCAGATAAAGATATCAATCAACAGTGTATGCTGCTGACCTCCTCCCCCACCCCCACCCCCCCTTTCTCCTCTCAAACCCAACAGGTTGAGTCGGACGGCTGCCCACCCTGAGCCCGGTTCTGTTGGAGTTTTTCCTCCCCCTTGTTGCCAAGCGCTGCTCTTTGTGGAAACTGTTGGGTAAAAGTACTAAAGTGCAGTGAGATAATTTATATTATGATTTGGCGTTATACAAATAAAATTGCATTGAATTGAATTGAATTGAAATATATCTCCCCAGATGGCACCATCCACCAAATGCAGTCACTAGTTAGGCAACGAAACCATAATCCGTCACCTGCTTCCCACCCATCCGTTGTGTTATTTGAAACACACAACTTTTCTAGTTTTTGTAGAGGTTGGTAAGAGAATATTCCTGGTGTTGATTTTATAGAAGTCTAGCATTAATATTTTCAATGAAATAGCTGTGGGAAAAACTGTGACTCAGTGGAATCCATCTTTAAGAAACCTTAAAACCACACCCACACAGCCTCCACAGCCACTGCAGATAACCATATTAATCTGCTCTAATGAGCATGTCAGACAGTGGCCTGTTGTGGATCTGTGTTACAGGGGAAAATGACAAACCACTGTTTCCCAGGAGAGAAATCCTGGTTTGAATGTGAAGCTATGGGAGCGCGAGCTAAAGTTAGACTTCCTACTGTTGGCATCTGAAATCCACATCAAAATATTACACGACATAAAACTGCAGAACAAGAAGAGTCTACATGTTTTGAGTACTTCATAGCCAACTGCAGAAATGATCGCTCCACATATTAAACGTAATCAGTAGAATCTCTCTTAGTTTTATTTGGATGCAGTCACCCTGTTTCACCTTTGCCGGCTGAATCAAAGATTTGACATATGGGGAAATAAATAACACGGCTGGGAATAGCTCCTGAATTCTTTCCCATGTAGATGAGCGGCGCTGAGCCATGCTGCTGTTTCCTAGCTCGCCATCCTTATGCCAGTGGAGGGTGTCTGCTGATTTGTGTGTGCACAAGAGCCAAGGATTTTCATTTCCAGATATTTCCAGCAGCACCATTGATGATCAATTGAAGGAAATGTTTCAACAACCTGAACACTGTACAGAAATAAAGAAAGACATCGTTGAAAACGTCCAGAGAAGAATTTATGCACTCTTACTGCAGTAGCAGAAGATAAACCAGAAGGCGATGTTTTTTTTGGGGGATTTTTTTGCTGGGAAAAAATGTTGTGTGCATGTGTGTGTGTGTGTGTGTGTGTGTGTGTGTCTGAATGATTACACGATTATAAATGAAACATACACACGCTCTGCTGCTGTTTGTGTGTGCATGTACCAGTTAAAGTTAGCAACCAGCAATTGTGATCAAATTAGCTAATTAGCTTTCATTAACAAATATAATTTATAATTGGTAATGTTAAGAAAACAGCAATATATAACGATAAAAATACCATGAAAATGTTTATATTTACTTTCACCTCAGGATTACAAGACTGTGATGACCAGGAAGTGACAGCAATTTTCTTAGGAAGTAAGTGTATATGAGCTTCACACCCAGTTTTCCATTGTTACATTAAGGATAGAGTGCAAACCAACACACACTCACATTTGACCGAACTTTGTGATGAAATGATGTTACAAAGCTACCAACGCTCATCACGGACTTTCAAATCTCATATCAAAATGTAGCTGATTCCTACGTCCATTAAGTAGAAGTAACGCATTTATAATAATTCTATCTAACACAGTTTTACAATACGCCATTTTTTTTTACTTTTGATACTATAAAACTGAAATGTTACCCTCACCAAAAGAGTTAGTGCTTTCCAGATGTTTTAATGTAGTAGATACGGTGATGAAAGCAAACATTTTGATGTTACATTTTGTTTCTGTGACCTTCAAAGGACCAGAAAATATCCGTAAGCCTATGCCAACCAACCCCGGCCTCCCCCAGTCAAGGGACATCAAAGTAGGATGGGAACAACATTTTAAAAGATTTTTTCTTTTTTTTAAATAGCTTATACATATCTGGAAATACACCCTTTTGCTTTCTTGCTGAGAATTAGATAATTAGATTGATACAACTCTCAGGTCTGTGCGCTAAATACAAAACTAAAACCAGCAAATGTTCGCTGGAAACAGGAAACAGTAAGAAACAGCCGACTGGCTTTGAAAAATGGATTAAAAACACACTTTACTCTTCTTTATATCTTGTTTATTTATTCCTCACAAAGACTTGTGTAATGATGACATGTGGTTGTATGGAGGCTTATGTGCCAGACTATTTTTTGCTGGGCGAGGCAGCTTCCTTGGATAAACAATCAAGATGTGACATGTTAATAAGTGAGCTTCACGTGCTTGTAGGCAGATTTTGTTTTCTTTTTCCTCTATTTCCAGTCTTTGCGCTAAGCTAACGTGGAAAGCTTCGTGTAGCTTTTTTGATCTTCTTATCTAATTCTTGCCAAGATAACCAATAATGTCAAACTATAATTAATCATCATTTTGAATCACAGCCAAATTTAGAAAATTGGTGAGCAAGGACACATTCCTTCAGAGTCATTTGTCTTTATTTAGACAGTGGGAAAGCAGAGAGAGAGATAAACTGGGGACGTCGCGGCTGAAAACTCTCACAAGTGGGATTCAGTCCCAGGTCAGCAGGAACATATGGCTCGGGAGCAAAACAGCATCGCTGCGGACTAATGTACATGAGAGCCTGGAGTGTATAGGAGGTAGAGAGAGGATACGTTCTGATCATAGACCGTGCTCTCATCACAGTCTCTGATCCCGGAGAAAATCAGGCCGACAACAGTATCATTGTACAAACAGGCTGCTTTAACGCACAACACTGCGCTCTCCAAATTCCCCTAACACCAGCACTTACAGTATTAATAGAAAGACAGAGCTTGTGACATTAAGGACACTTAACAGCACTTGTGAGGAGTTTCTGTGAAGCTCTTGTTTGGTGTCAAAGTTAGTTTGGTGTTAAATTGCTGATTCCAAATGTTTCATTGTTCTGTGACATCACTGTAATAAAAGAGGTCTATGATTTTGTATTTCAGTGCCTCTAGCCAGTCCAGTCCCTGTTATGAAATCAGGTTTTCAATAGTGAATCTCTTTCATGCCCATAGAAAAAACTATTAAGTAATTCAGGATCAGACTTGTCCGCTCACAGAAGTGATCTAAGGTTCAGTGTATAGCCGCACGATAAGGAAAAAGTCACATTGATGTGCAGTAGCATTCATTTTAATTCATATTTCTGGGGACCTGGTGAGCATCAGTTCAGTCTTACACTGTATATACTGTAGCTCTGAGGTTATGTCCACACTAATACCATGGTGTTGTACAACCAAAACGATCTCCATCAAGAGGGCGTCCATACTTATGCACCGAGCATGCACATGCAGATTGTCTACTCTGCAGTTGGTTAGTTGCGGAAAATACTACAAAAGAGGAACAACAAATGCACAAACAGCCGCTAGTAAAGACAACAAGGTCAGCAGCACTTGTAATTCGTTATCCATGTTGCATTCACGGCTGGTAGGCGTGACTGATAAGACCCAATTAGGAGGTGAACGTGGGTGTCTGTGTCTTCGTCTTCAGACTAAAATGCAACCGCAGTGTTTTCAAACTAAAAAAAAGTCAGCAGTGTTTCCAAACGTCTCAGTTTTACAGGCTTGAAAGTAGTAGTAGTAGTAGTAGTAGTAGTAGTAGTAGTAGTAGTAGTAGTAGTGGTGGTGGTGGACGCCAGGTGTAAACATCGCGAAAATGAATGTAGCGTTAGGAAAATGTGAGGCTCTTTAGCTACTTAACGCTCCACTATGATCAACAGAGCTGGGAACGTCTGCTGTTTTGTGCTGGGCAGGAAGTGGCAAGTTTGAACTGAATGGTAAACAGATGCTGTAAAACTAAACAAATGAGCTACAATAAATAAATATGAATAGAATATAATAAATAGATAAATAATAATAATGAATATAAATAGAATAACTAGAAAAAAAATGTTAAAGCATTACCACGGCAGTATATTACTGCTGCTTTATAAAGCAATAATGTGGTTTAAATAATATTGGTTTATTTTGTCAGAAGATTTAATACTGAATACTTTGTGGTGTATAGAATACTCCAAACAATAAATATTGTTGTTGTTATTGTTGTTTGTTTGTTTTTGAGATAGTGATGAACTGAACACATACAAAAATATATGACATACTGTATACATCAGTATATCAAGAATGATGTTGCCATAAATGTGACATAGTTTCCTCTCTAACTGATACTATACACTGTAGGGTCATCTCATGGACATAGGTTATGTTTATACTTTTAAGGAGAAACAGACTTATTTCTTATTTGCTATGTCAAAAAAAAAAATACTACAGTACCAAATACACCAGTTAGAAGTGTTAAATCTGGGTTCCAGATGGTTCATTGCAGTCATGAACAAAACGCTAGGTTTATGCAATCTAAATGTGCATCGATTAAAATAGCTAAATTATATTTTACACTTCTCTTGTGTTTAAATTAAAGTGTTGAGCCATAAGAAGATATATTTGTGGTTTTACGAACCAAAAACCGTCTCAATGTAGTTTTACGTCTCCTCTCTCAGGATTCTCTCTGGAGCTCCAGTAACAACAGGTCGGTGAGCCTGTTTTCTGAAGGATTGAATAAAAATATAGCAGATTTAAGGTAAACAATCAGCAAAACAAAATCCTGCTGGGTTGGACAGTGGGTCCAGGTGGGCAGGACTTTGGGCATAGCTGAGGGCGGTGACTGTATAGTTGTGACATCACAAAGTTACAGTCCTGATGGTTCATTTTAAGGCTCTGTTTCTGAATACAGGCTGTGTGCATTTCTCTGTGGACTGAGGCTTTGATACTTTCACAGTATTAATATAGAACCTAGACCTGATTTATAATCAAACAACACATGGACATCTACCTTTATACTATACAGGACCTTTAAAGTGAACTGACTGGAAAGCCATCTACAATTTTTTCAGTAAAGCATTCATTTTTCAACATAGCTTGTCATTATTTGTACTTCCAAGTAGTGGAAGAGCTTGAAGTGGAGTAATGATAGACCTATTGAAAAGACAAGGGTACTATGTATGATAAAGATAAACGACATAATAATTCTAAATGAAAGCAGGTCTGTGTTCAGAGCTGAATGGAAACAAGACAAGTGCACTGTTGAGCTGTTACAATAAGACTCTGTTATCAACCATTACTGAACCTCGTGAGCAGCATCCTGGTTTAACCGTAGGTGTCAAAACAGGCTCAGAATTTCATAACAGCTGCAGTAAAACTGCATTATAAGAGGCAGAGTGTCTGTGGACATCACTGACTCTACTGTAGTCTTATGTAATCCACTTTTGCAATAACCCTACTCCTTCAAAGCAGGCATGTAGGGCAAAGAGTCGAGCCAACTCAAGACCACCTCTGTCTATTGACATAATGAGGAACAAAAGTGACCTAAGTTCTCGGCCCTGCTGTCTCCTCTGTGCTCTAACCTCCTTCTGTCTCTTTCTGCTGAGTGCTACAGGTTCTCAGATCTTGAAAATCCCCTAATGCTCAAAGGCTAAACACAAAACCCCACTTAGCACATAAATACAAACTTGTTCTTCATGCCATCTTGACACCACATGAGACTACTGAAATTATTTTGGTGCCAATGGTGGGTTTGGCTGACATTAACGGAGCAAGTGTTATGTAATCGAGATCGCAAAAGAAGCGCCTTTCATGAGGACATGCTGGCCATAGTGCTGTCCTGAGGCTGTGATCCCACCAAGAGCCCATTTACCGTATACTGGCATTAAATTATTTCTTATCTAGTCAACTGACAGTGTGCTGATTCAAAATATCTATATGAAAAATCAGCAGTAAACACACCAAAGGACATTGAGCTTAAATTTATGGCGGTTCTTAGACGTGCTAGCAGCATAGATACTAACACTTTTATCCTACTATTGGATGGATTGCCATGAAGTTTGGTGCAGATAATCATGTCCCCACTAAGAATACATTTTGTGAACCCCTAACTTTGTCTTTAGCGCCTTCATTAGGTGCAAATTTTAATCAGTCCAAAACTTTAGTTTGTGAAGCTAAGGACGTTCCTGCTGTCTAAACAGGCCGTGTGATCGCTAGCATCTGATTCAGGCTGCACTCACACAACCACGACCCACAAGATGTCTTTACGTTTTAAATCTGTTTACTTCCATCTTGCACACACAACTGCAGTGACTGCATGTTTGGTTCTGAGCAGTTCCCAATTTTAACGATAACGATCGAACATTCAGGACTGAACTGAAAGCTGGGGAAACATGTGGGAAGCTCAATATTTTTTTTCTGTTTGACATGTGAAAGATCATTTGTTGATTCACCATCTGCCTCTTGACTGTCTTTCCTTTTAATTCCCCCTGGTTGCTAACCGGCTATCCATTTGATACTCCAGTTCCTGCTATGGATGTCATCTGTTAATGCACAATCAGACTGAGATAGCAAATGAGTACACAATGTCGTTTTTGTCGGTTTTGCAAATGATTTGTTGGCCCACTTACAATACCCTCATGGCCCATCAGTTGCCCCAGGCCCTCAGGTTGGGAACCACTGTTGTAGACATTGTGTTCGTCTTGGTATATGATTGCGATATGATTTTTTTTCCAGGTAGTGAGGTATCTTGATTGTGAGGTATTTGATTTCTTTGATTTGAAAAAAAAAATCATTGCTCAATGTTTATTTAACAATTTTTCAGTTGATTGTCCAAAACTTCTAATTCTATTTTATATAAATCTTACTGTCATTCAGAATTAATAGAGAATTTTATATCTCCCACTTCTGGTTCAAAGTTAAATGAAACGTCCTGGACGGTCGTCTTACTGTCAACAAATGAAGTGTTAAAGCAGCTGTCTAACATTTTGTAAAAATATACTTGTTTGACCTTTTACTCTAAAAGACAGATATCAGCTTCATCCCTATAACAGATGCTGTTGATCCTTTCATGTGACTCTGTGTTTGGCAGCAAACAAGTGCATTTTCCAAAATGTCAGACTGTTCCTTTAACAAGGCTCATAATATTCGTGTCTTGAGGCTGAACAAACTAGACTCCCATTGTTCATCTCCTCATTAATCACGGCTGCGAGCAGATGTGGTGTTGGAGGAAGATCTGCCACCGCAGACAGTAAAACGAGCCCCCAGGCGGAAGACCCTGCAACCCCCAAAAGACTTGTTAAGGTAATATAACCTATTTGCAGTCCGCTTTAAGACAATAATAAACAGTGACAGGAGGGGAGATGGTAAGAAAAGAGAGTGACCAGTCAAATCTCACTTTTTACCTACAAGGCTTATGTCTCAGTATCTCTGCTGGTATCTTACAGCCATGAAATGAAAATTTCATGGACTGTCACACTGTTCAAGAGTCTCAGTTGTAATCCTGCTGCAGTGGTAAAATGCTCTCGGTGTCGTTAACAGCCAAACACAAACCTAAGAAACACAAGCTGCGTACAAGCAGAAATGACATTCCAGAATCGAGCTCTTATTGTTGAATGAAATGTTCAGCAGTCCATGTTGGGATGGAGAGGCAGAGGACGAGGGGTGGGGCACTGTCCCCATAACGGGTCACATCCTCCTGCCGTTGTCGTGACGATACACACGATGCTCGGAGACTAATCCACCAGGAAGTAGAGATGAGCGTTAATCACTGCTCCTCTGATGGCACGCACGGATTACACACACACACACACACACAGGCACACACACACACACACAGGCACACAAACTCAAATACAGACACACACATGCATATGTTTATTTCATATTAATATATTCTGCTTATTATTTCACTACTAATGCATAACTGATGCTTAACCCTTTAACACTTTACATACTGTAGAACATTTTCCAAAGTTGGGTCCCTTCCCTGCCTTCAGCTTTCAGTTCATTTCAGTGTATATAAAAATAAATATTAGATATTAAATATTACAGTAGCACTCTCTGGTACTGCAAGTGCATTTATTTGTTTATTTTTTTTAGGATGAAATATGGGCAACATCACTTATCAACCTGGCTGATGTACAGTGGTTCCCAAAATAAGGGCCAGGGCCCACTGGTGGGCCGCAAAGGTATTGCAAGTTGGCTAACAAATCATTTGCTGTAATAATCATTGTTCTATTACATTTTTCCTTTTTATTTTCTAAGGAGCTCAGCAAAATTTCATGCATCAGTTTTGATTTTCCAGCAATTGAAACACAGTTTAGAAGATGACTTGGAAATCCTGGCGTACAGTATAAGCAAAGCAAAAGTTGTCCTCACACAGATTTGATTGATTTCCCCCACAGCTGCATGACCAGTAAACTGGCTCCCAGTTAAATGAGTCCATGATCTGCCTCTATAAGGGTTAAGAGTCAGTTTGGTTGGTTTTTTTTTCTGTGGTTAAATGCAGACATAATCTGACGGTCATAATCTAGTACAGAGGTGGCAGAGCAGGCCGTTAATCCTCCTACAACATCATCAGGGAAGCCCCCGCCATCGCCGCTCCCCCCTCCCACCCCCGTGGTCCCCGCCGGAGTGAATACATCCGTTTGGGCTTTACTCTGAATCTCACCGCTCTGATGGAGTGGGATTTTGGAAAACTGGGCGGTGGTGAAAGGGAACAGGACGAGAGGAACAGAGTGTGAAGAGGACACAGGACGAGGAGGAGATCAAGTGGATGTGAGTGGGTTTAATATCAGATCTGTTCAAAATCAGACATGTGGATTATGAGGCCTTTTTCATCCGCTGAACAACAGACGTCCATTCATAAAGTGGTTTGCACGTCACAGCAATATCCTCTAGCATTTGCCCCGGTGGAAGCCTCCCTGACATGACGTCAAAGTGTCTGGACCATACGGGCTGTTGTTCCCCATAATGCAATGATGCAGGAGGATTTGTGTGGTAGTATGTTTGACACCGTAAGTCAGAAGGTGGGAGGCCTGGTGTAGAAGACCTTAGGAAACTTTGATTAGTACGACAGGTGCTGCATCAACAGGATATCAGTGCATCTCGCACGGTGAAAATGTCTCGACGTTTAGCTCAGTCCAACTGTATTACAGCATGTTATCTTTATCTTAAAAGTTCAAATAAAAGTGACACATGATTCATACCAAGATAGATAGCTGAAGTTGCCTATGTCTGAACTGCACCGTGAAAGTGATATTCGGTTCACCTACGGCGCCTCCACTGACAAGCTCACGTTACTATAAGACACACAGAATGTAAGAAAACAACCTGTGGTGGCGACACACTCAGTTCTGAATTTCAACATATCTCAGACTGAATAGTTATTTTCGTTATGTTTTAACGGTAGTTTGAATATATATAGTATTTAATGCTTTTTGACACAGGCCTCTGAAATCTCTGAAATTTGCAGCATCAATACATCAAAAACAGAGAAATAACTGGAATTTGTTTTAAAGGCTGTAATGAGTTGGTATAATTGTTAATGCTCCGATGATGTACCTACTGAAGTGATTAATAAGTTGTGGGCCTTCGATATGATGTGAATGTGGCAAGTGTACTCGACTAAATCTCACAGTCTTATGCTCCTTCTCAGCCACTGCGTTCCTCTAAAGGCATCACCATCCCTGCACACGAGACGGTCTCAGTCCAGACTGTTCTGGTCTGCGGTTCCCTGATGGTGGAACAAGCTACTGAATGCTTTCAGAGCAGGAGCGTCCCTCTCTATCTTCAAGACTCTCTGAAAGACTCATCTCTTCAGAGAGCACCTCCTCTCCAACACCTCCAACACACCAACATGTCTGACTAGCTCTTAACTTTCTGTGCGCTTATTTATCCGATCTCCTTGAACTTATTGAATAGATTTAATACTGCCAAATGAGTAAATGTAATGTTACAGTTATTTCCAAACTTATGTTTTTAAAACATAAATCTTCCTTATGAATGAGCTTTGTGAGACACAGGATTGGCTAAGAAGTAAGACCATGAAGTGTGTGTCTGCAGCACTTCTTTCAACCTCCCCTATCTGATTTCTGTAGCTTTGTGTGGACTGGCCCGGTCTTGCACATTTGCCATTCATCAAAAATGATTTTCATCCTGTACTGCAGAACGTTCTGGACTGAAATGTCCTGTGTACTTGTCTAGACTAACAACCATCCAACTTTGTGTCGTTTAATGATGAATTTCATTGTGTGTCTGCGAACAAATCCGACTTCAGTTCATAATCTCAGACCACAGTTTTCATCTGATGCACCATTCATTTGATTGTAATTATTTAACAGTAGATAGTAGTTAGTGACCAGTGCAACATTTTAAACAGACATCATCTTTGTTTAAGTTGCAGTTTCATTGCTATAGGAGATGACGTGCAGCTCAGTGTGCAAACCTCTGATGGATGAAGTGATGATCCTCAGTCCTGAATCTGGTCCAGATAAGATATCAGCTGGCTGCTCTTCTAAAATGTCAGTGATTAAACGGTGATAATTTGCAGAGGCTGCAGATGAGAGCTCACAGCACAAAGTTACATAACGAAGATTTCATTTGGTAATAAAGAGCGTTCTTTGAAATGGGGACTGAGGCTTGGTGGTTGTACTGGCTGATAAATAAGCCCCATTTATTTGGAGCAGGACTCTCCAAACTGCTGTTAGGTGTAGTAAATATTACAGTGGTGCCCTTTGGGAGACAACCTTGGTCCAATGGAGAAGTCGAGGAGGATAGAAAGAGTGTCTTTGTTGTTCGGGGGATTTCCAAGTTACTGTAATACATTTTTTAAAAAAATCTAGACTCTGCATTCTGTTCACTACAATGGTGAAATGTTGTCATTGAAATATTACTGAAACTGCAGTTATATAAAAGTCAGATCTGTAAAAAAAATACAGACAAATTTAACCTCCATTTAACCTACATGTCGGCATCTTTTGGCGAGGAAATCAGAAATCAGATAGATTAGGCTTCAGCACCACCAGCAACCTAGAAGAAGATCTTTGACGTACACAACCCTATCTGATTTCTTTTATTCAGCTGCTGTTTCTTTTATTCTCCAGGGGCCGTATTACAGAAGCTTCCTCCCTTAAGTCTGAAGTTAAGACAGGAAGAGGATTGGTACAGAAGCAAAACCCGACTAACTTTGTCTTTGTCTTAAATGAGGTTAGGAAATCCTAAATACTCAATGCAACATCAGTTATCAACTTTTATGTCTGTTACCTAGCAACCGATGCTACTTTTCTCATCTCGTCTCACTGAAGTATTAATATAACCCTTTAGATTTCTCACTGAAACGTACAAAAAAAATGGAACTCAAACAACAAAGGGCTTAACGTCCAGAGAGATAAGTCAGAAGTGTTGATAACAGCTCCAGAAAAAAATCCAACAACGTTCTCTTTGGGAAATTTACAAGAACATTAACGCAGTTAACAAGAGATAGAGTGGGATAAAAGACTAAACAAGAGTTTTGTCATCAAACCGCAACACATCAGGGAGCCTCTCAGTGAATACCTTCCACCTGTTGACATTTTGTTGGTTGTGTAAAGGCAATAACAGAGCAACCATATGGATGAAACACGTTCACTAAGTGGTGGAAAAGTAATAGAACGGATTAATGCTTATCCTATAGTTAGGAGAGTTAATGTAAGATTTCATGAGGTTAAAGAAGCTTGCGAAAAACACTTTTCCTGAATTCTGATATTGGTTTCATGGACACAGCCATGTGGCCGGTGCAGTTTTCCCATGAAGCTTCATGGTCTAAACCGTAATTTGCCAACACTACACACACTACACTAGAAGACACAACTCATCCCTTCACATCATGTGAACACAACAGCCTTCGACCTCTCTGATGAGAGCAAACATAAACTAATAAGAAAGGTGACGAGTTTCTACGACCTTTGTCCAATTATAGCGCACTTTATCTTTATTTAACTTTAACTTCTTGCCATGTTCACATTTCACATTGTTGCCATTCCTGTTGTGCTTTTATTTACTGCTCTATCATCCTAAAGCCCAGCGGTGGAAAATATCTTTATTTGGTTCTCTGTAGTCAGAGACAAATAATGAAAATAACAGATACTGCTTTATTTTCCCAAATTTGTTTTGGTCCCTGTCCTCAGATCTTATGTAAAGAGAAGGGTAGAGAGATAGTGCTTCAACTATTTGTTCTGGAAGTCGTTCAACTATTCCTGAGTGATTACTACCGACTGGGAACATAGTAGGAAGCTTCGGGCTAAGAGCCAAATACATCTGTCATCAGCGCAGGCTCATTCTGCCACTTGTTCCTCTTGTGCATCAGTACGTGAAGAAAAATAATCTTCTGAGTCCTGATGGATTTCACTCGATGCAGGCCCGACAGCCGCCAGGAGTTTTCAGTCTTTACTGAGACTCTTGTAAACGTGGTTGAAGTTGGGAGGGAAAAAATGTGAGAAATTCCAGAGAAACTCAACATCATTATCATGATTATGTAAAATGTAACTTGTGGAGGGAAAAAAAAAAAAAACACTGAAGAAACAATGCAAGATTAAACCATGGCTCCAAATAGGCTATCAAGACCCATACAAGCACACGCTCAGTATGTGGCCTCACCCACAGTAACAGAATGATCTGAAACTATAATCAAATAACCAGTCTGTCTGGAGGAGGAGAGACAGAGGGAGAGTCACACAACAAAACCAGCAGCAAAACTGGTAACATTATATATTCTGCATGTAAAGAAACAATCAACACTCTGATGGATATAAATAGAAATGTATTTTCTCTCTTTATCAGACAACTACAAAAAATCTTTATCTGGTCCATTAAATGCACAGTATGTATCTTGTTCCAACCCTCAGTCAAAACAATAACAAAAGATGGCGTTTGGTGATGTCGTGAAGTAGTGTGGGATCATGGGAGTTATTGTCTTCATCATTAGATTCCTTCAGTGTCAGTGGTTCAATGGTTTTTACCTATTGCTGAATTATCCACAAATGTCTCCTCCTCTCCACAACAAACAGACCAGTGGATTATAGCCAGTAAAAACACTAAATAAAGCAGTTTCACATTAAAGGGATGCAACAACCCCCACCGCCACTCCAAAACAAAAAGATTTGACTTTTTAATGCGGCTTTATTAAATTATATATATATGTGAATTTACATTCAGAAATGCCCATATGCAAATGTAATATATGTACATGCGTTTAATTTCCGTAGCCTATATGAAATATATTTACATAAAAAATTAAATCATATGTGTATTTAAAGTATAGCCTATAAATTACATATAAAACCTGGTAAAAAAATTGGAACAATATCAAAAATTGACATATGTCCAACTAACAGAAACATGTATTTTAGTATATCATTTTATATTATAGACATGTTACATGAATATATATCCATCCCAAAGCCTGTTAGTATATGTTCATATTATATAGGTTAATATAAAAGATAGACATGTATGTTTAAATTTAATAAGAAATTATTAAGAAGATCATATACAAAAATATGGAATTTTAATAAGCATGTTTAAATGAAGGTGCATTTTACAATGAGGATTTCAAGGATATTATTAACTTATATCTTCATATATCCAGAGGATGTATTTGTCATAATAATATATCCCCTTTATAAGTGACACATATGGTAACATAACTCTTGATATAGGGACATACGGTATATGTCATATGTATGTCAAAAGTCATAGTATACTAAGGCATAAAAACATCGTAGAAGAGTAAGACATAAAACGTCATAGTATAGTGCGGGATAAAAATGTCATAGTATAGTGCAGTAGGGCAATAGAGTTGCCAGTTAATCTAATGTGCATGACATCCTCGTTCCCCAGCACAAAAGCGCTGGTTTATGTTGTTTTAGTTTCTTATTTTAGTTGTCCTCAAAACGTCATAGTATAGTAAGGCAAAAAATTCATAGAAACATCTTAGTTTTGTAAAGCATAAAAATTACGTAGTATAGTAAGGCATTAAAAGGTATAAAAAGTCATATTATGTTAAAGCATAAAAACGACATAGTAAAGTAAGGCATAAAAAGTAATTAAAGCAACATAGTATAGTAAGGCATAACAATAAAAATGACATAGTGTAGTAAGACATTAAAAGTCTTAAAAACGACATAGTATAGTAAGACATAAAAAGTCTTAAAATTGTCATAGTATAGTAAGGAATAAAAAGTCATAAAAATATCATAATATTGTAAGGCATAAAAATTACATGGTATAGTTAGGCATAAAAAGTCATAAAAACAGAATAGTATAATAAGGCATAAAAAGTAACAAAAACAACATAAAATAGTAAGGCATAAAAAGTCACAAAAACGACATAGTATAGTAAGGCATAAAAAGTGATTAAAACGACATAGTAAGGCATAAAAATTCAGAAAAACGACATAGTATAATAAGGCATAAAAAGTCACAAAAACGTCATAATATTGTAAGGCATAAAAGCAACATAGTATAATATGGCATTAAAAGTCATAAAAACGGAATAATATAATAAGGCATAAAAAGTCACAAAAAAATCTTATTATTGTAAGGCATAAAAATTACATAGTATAGTTAGGCATAAAAAGTCATAAAAACATAATAGTATAATAAGGCATAAAAAGTAACAAAAACAACATAAAATAGTAAGGCATAAAAATTCAGAAAAACGGCACAGTATAATAAGGCATAAAAAGTCACGAAAACATCATAATATTGTAAGGCATATAAACAACATAGTATAGTAAGGCATAAAAAGTCTCAAAATTGTCATAGGATAGTAAGGCATAACAAGTCATAAAAAAACAACATAGTATAATAAGGCATAAAAAGTGATTAAAACGACATAGTATAGTAAGGCATAAAAATTCAGAAAAACGACATAGTATAATAAGGCATAAAAAGTCACAAAAACATCATAATATTGTAAGGCATAAAAGCAACATAGTATAATAAGGCATTAAAAGTCATAAAAACGGAATAATATAATAAGGCATAAAAAGTAACAAAAGAGACAGTGAAGTAAGGCATGAAAAGTCCTAAAAACAACATAGAATAGTAACGCATAAACAGTCATAGTATAGTAAAGCATAAAAACGACATAGTAGAGGAAGGCATAAAAAGGCATAAAAACGACATAACAGTAATGTTACGCACAGCTCCAGATCGCTGTTGTGAACTGTTCGCAGGGGTTTGTTTATTCTATTCTTTCCCTCACTCTCTCACGCTGTCTCTCTCTCGCTTTTTCTCTTTATCTCTGTCTCTCTCCTCTCTCCAATAGGAGTCCAGCACCTGTCGACACCTGCTGTCACTTACGCCCTGACATAAAAGGAGGGTCCTGTTGAGTGCAAGGGCCCTGTTGTCACAGTTGCCACCTACCTGTCAAGTGCTTGGGCGTGGAATCTCTTCCCAACCTGATCCTCATTCTCCAGCACCAAAGTGCTTGTTTTTGTTGTTTTTGTTTCGTATTTTAGTTGCAGGGTTGAAGATCACCAGTAGTTCAGTTATCAAATTTTGTTTTGGTTTAGGTTCATTTTGAGTTGGGAATTTAGAGGTGAGTCGCTGAGTGCGACGGCCCATGTCGAAGATGGCTCAGCGGCCTTCCCTTCATATTTCTTTTTGGCCGGGATCTCCAATCCAACTTTGTTTCCTTTAATTTTCTGAGTATATTACATTTTTGGCTGTGTTTGAAATAAACTTATTCTTGATTTGGCATCTGTGTCTGGCGTCCTTCTGTATGTTCCTGTCTCTAGTTTGAGCCTGCAGTTTTAGTAATAGGGAGGCTGGAATAGTAAGGCATAAAAATTTTGCAGTATAGTAAGGCATAAAAAACGCCTGAGTATAGTAAAGCATAAAAATGACATAGTATAGTAAGACATAAAAGGTCTTAAAAATGTCATAGTATAGTAAGGCATAAAAAGTCATAAAAACGACATTGTATTGTAAGGCATAAAAAGTCATGAAAATGTCATAGTGTAGTAAGATGTAAAAATAAAATTGACATAGTATAGGAAGGCATTAAAAGTCATGAAAACGACATAGTATAGCAAGGCATAAAAAGTCATAAAAATGACATTGTATTGTAAGGCATAAACATAGTATAGTAAGGCATAACAATAAAAATGACATAGTATAGTAAGACATTAAAAGTCTTAAAATTGTCATAGTATAGTAAGGAATAAAAAGTCATAAAAATGGAATAGTATAATGAGGCATAAAAAGGAACAAAGAAGACAGTGAAGTAAGGCATAAAATGCCATAAAAACAGAATGGTATAATAAGGCATAAAAAGTAACAAAAAAGACAGTGAAGTAAGGCATAAAAAGTGATTAAAACGACATAGTATAGTAAGGCATAAAAAGTGATTAAAACAACATAATATAGTAAGGCATAAAAATTCATAAAAACAACATAGTATAGTAAGGCATAAAAAGTCTCAAATTTGTCATAGGATAGTAAGGCATAAAAAGTGATTAAAACGACATAGTATAGTAAGGCATAAAAAGTGATTAAAACGGCATAATATTGTAAGGCATAAAAGCAACATAATATAATAAGGCATTAAACGTCATAAAAACGACATGGTATAGTAAGGCATAAAAAGTCCTAAAAACAACATAGAATAGTAAGGCATAAAAAGTCCTAAAAACAACATAGAATAGTAACGCATAAACAGTCATAGTATAGTAAAGCATAAAAACGACATAGTAGAGGAAGGCATAAAAAGTCATAAAAACGACATAGTATAATAAGGCATAAAAAGTCTTAAAAATAACATAGAATAGTAAGGCATAAAAAGTCACAAAAACATCATAATATTGTAAGGCATAAAAACAACATAGTATAGTAAGGCATAAAAAGTCTCAAAATTGTCATAGGATAGTAAGGCATAAAAAGTCAAAAAAAAATAGTATAATAGGGCATAAAAAGTCACAAAAACGACATAGTATAGTAAGGCATAAAAAGTGATTAAAACGACATAGTATAATAGGCATAAAAAGTCATAAAAACAACATACAATAGTAAGGCATAAAAATTACATAGTATAGTAAGGCATAAAAAGTCATAAAAACGACATAGTATAATAAGGCATAAAAAGTCACAAAAACGTCATAATATTGTAAGGCATAAAAGCAACATAGTATAATAAGGCATAAAAAGTGATTAAAACGACATAGTATAGTAAGGCATAAAAAGTGATTAAAGAGACATAGTATAGTAAGGCATAAAAAGTGATTAAAACGACATAGTATAGTAAGGCATTAAAATTCATAAAAACGACATAGTATAATAAGGCATAAAAAGTCACAAAAACGTCATAATATTGTAAGGCATAAAAGCAACATAGTATAATAAGGCATAAAAAGTCATAAAAACAACATAGAATAGTAAGGCATAAAAATTCATAAAAACGACATAGTATAGTAAGGCATAAAAAGTCACAAAAACATCGTAATATTGTAAGGCATAAAAACAACATAGTATTGTAAAGCATAAAAAGTCTCAAAATTGTCATAGGATAGTAAGGCATAACAAGTCATAAAAAAACAACATAGTATAACAAGGCATAAAAAGGCATAAAAACAGAATGGTATAATAAGGCATAAAAAGTAACAAAAAAGACAGTGAGGTAAGGCATAAAAAGTGATTAAAACGACATAGTATAGTAAGGCATAAAAAGTGATTAAAACGACATAGTATAGTAAGGCATAAAAATTCATAAAAACAACATAGTATAGTAAGACATAAAAAGTGATTAAAACGACATAGTATAGTAAGGCATAAAAATTCATAAAAACAACATAGTATAGTAAGGCATAAAAAGTCTCAAATTTGTCATAAGATAGTAAGGCATAACAAGTCATAAAAAAACAACATAGTATAATAGGGCATAAAAAGTCACAAAAACGACATAGTATAGTAAGGCAAAAAAAGTGATTAAAACGACATAGTATAGTAAGGCATAAAAAGTGATTAAAACGACAGTATAGTAAGGCATAAAAAGTGATTAAAACAACATAGTATAGTAAGGCATAAAAAGTGATTAAAACGGCATA
>NW_019524962.1:467279-467920 GCF_002814215.2 Seriola lalandi dorsalis | reverse complement strand
GGGGCGAAGGATCCGGGTTGCTGCAGTAGGAGCGTGGAGGTATATGGCTGGCGCTGAGCAGGTGATAGTACAGTGAGGCATAAAAAGTTATAAAAACACCATAGTACAGCAAGGCATAAAAAGTCTTTAAAACATCATAGTATAGTAAGGCATAAAAATTCCTAAAAACAACATAGTATAGTAAGGCGTAAAAAGACATAAAAACGTCATAGTATAGTAAGGTATAAAAAGTCATTAAAACGACATAGTATAGTAATGCATAAAAAGTCATAGTATAGTATGGCATTAAAAGTCATAAAAACGTCATAGTATAGTAAGGCATAAAAACGTCATAGTATAGTAAGGCATTAAACGTCATATAGTATGGCATGAAAAGTCATAAAAACTTCATAGTATAGTAAGGCATAAAAAGTCATTAAAACTTCATAGTATAGTAAGGCATAAAAACGTCATAGTATAGTAAGGCATAAAACGTCATAGTATAGTATGGCATGAAAAGTCATTAAAACTTCATAGTATAGTAAGGCATAAAAAGTCATTAAAACTTCATAGTATAGTAAGGCATAAAAACGTCATAGTATAGTAAGGCATAAAACGTCATAGTATAGTATGGCATGAAAAGTCATAAAAACTTCATAGTA
>NW_019524962.1:458765-463525 GCF_002814215.2 Seriola lalandi dorsalis | reverse complement strand
AGTATAGTAAGGCATAAAAAGTCATAAAAACGTCATAGTATAGTAAGGCATAAAAAGTCATAAAAACGTCATAGTATAGTAAGGCATAAAAAGTCATAAAAACGTCATAGTATAGTATGGCATTAAAAGTCATAAAAACGTCATAGTATAGTAAGGCATAAAAAGTCATAAAAACGTCATAGTATAGTATAGCATAAAAAGTCATAAAAATGTCATAGTATAGTGAGGCATAAAAACGACATAGTATTGTAAGGCATAAAAATTCCTAAAAACAACATAGGCATGAAAAGTCATAAAGAAGTCATAGTGTTGGAAGGCACAAAAATGTCATTGTTACCTTATGGTTAAAGTACTGTTACAAATTCAGACACAGAAACAACCAGTAGTTTAGTAATAATAGTTCTTTAATGGGTATTGTTGAATGAGCAAGGGAGTGACTCCTGGGGAAATGTTGAGGGGCGAAGGATCCGGGTTGCTGCAGTAGGAGCGTGGAGGTATATGGCTGGCGCTGAGCAGGTGATAGTACAGTGAGGCATAAAAAGTTATAAAAACACCATAGTACAGCAAGGCATAAAAAGTCTTTAAAACATCATAGTATAGTAAGGCATAAAAATTCCTAAAAACAACATAGTATAGTAAGGCGTAAAAAGACATAAAAATGTCATAGTATAGTAAGGTATAAAAAGTCATTAAAACGACATAGTATAGTAATGCATAAAAAGTGATAGTATAGTATGGCATTAAAAGTCATAAAAACACCATAGTACAGCAAGGCATAAAAACGTTATAGTATAGTAAGGCATAAAACGTCATAGTATAGTATGGCATGAAAAGTCATAAAAACTTCATAGTATAGTAAGGCATAAAAAGTCATAAAAACAACATAGTATAGCAAGCCATGAAAAGTCATAAAGAAGTCATAGTGTTGGAAGGCACAAAAATGTCATTACTACCTTATGGTTAAAGTACTGTTACAAATTCAGACACAGAAACAACCAGTAGTTTAGTAATAATAGTTCTTTAATGGGTATTGTTGAATGAGCAAGGGAGTGACTCCTGGGGAAATGTTGGGGGGCGAAGGATCTGGGTTGTTGCAGTAGGAGCGTGGAGGTATATGGCTGGCGCTGAGTCATAAAAACATCACAGTATAGTAAGGCATAAAAAGTCATAAAAGCGTCACAGTATAGAAAGGTTTAAAAATTCAAAAAAACATCATAGTATAGTAAGGCACAAAAAGTCATAAAATGTCAGTGTATTAAGGTTTAAAAAGGTCAGCGTTACATTATGGTTAAAATACTGTTTGGACCACAGTACAGATTCAGACACAGAAACAACCAGCAGTTTAGTTGGGTTCTTTAATGGGTATTGTTCAATGAGCAAGGGAGAGAATATGAATTTTTAATGCTCTACTGTACTACGATGTTTTGCAGCAGATGAGTGGCGTGGCTGGAAATGGCGGTGCAGTAGTCAGTTTCAGCAGGAGCGGGCAGCAGCACTGCAGCAGGCATGAACTGAGGTGTAGAGACACTAGTGAGGAATCATCCAAGACAACGAGAAGTGGTCGATCTGAATTCACACTAGAGAGTTTAAGTAGCCTGGAGCGTTACCACGTAAAGACCGGAAAAATCTGGTGATGAGTGAGTGGAGAGCCGGGGTTGTTATCCTGAGCTTGATGAGTAGTGACAAAACAGGTGAGCCATGTACCCAGTACTGTGCCATGCCCCTGCTGAGAAGCACACACATACACACAAAGACAAGGGGGAGGAGACACAAAGGAAGACAGACAGGGAATACAAACACAGGAAAACACTTGGCAACTCCTGCAGTCACAGAGAAGCTGTGTCTGTCATAGTATAGTAAGGAATAAAAAGTCATAATAAAGTCATATTATAGTAAGGCATAAAAATGTAGGTATGGATGTATTTACATAAATAAAAATATGCACGGTAACAGATCAAAGAGTAAAACTAAGAAATTATCCTGTGCTATAACAATTTACACACTATATATGTATATATCACACATATACTCTGTATGTATAGCATACTGCAGTTTCAGCAAATCAATCAATATAAGCTGATATCAGCCAAAAGTCTAAACAAAACCTATTTCATTCTAATGTTTATTAACTATAAATAAATAAGGTTAAAGAAATGAGGCCAGATGTGCAGTCATCTCAAAACTTTATTTCAATTATATCAAGCACAGTGAATGCCAGCTATTAAAAAGAACTGCTAAAACAGGTAATGATGCAAAATAATTAAAATCCTTAATACATTTTAAATAAAGGGTTAACAACATACTGTGTCACACTGTCAAGATCAAAGAATCTGCAGGTAAAATAACATTATCTTTGGTCTGGAACGTTTTTGGCAAAATAAGATTCAAAGCAACATAAAGGCTGTTAAATCAACCAGTAGTTGGACCGCAGAAAAGTTCCCGAAAGAAGATGTCACATGAACATCTTAGTGATCCGTAAGAAATGGTTCCTCATCAACTCAGCCCTTTGACCCTGGTTTGAGAGTGCTGAAGGGTTTGGAGTTTCGCAGCGAGCCTGAGATCTCTTGCAGGAAAGCAGCAATGTGCAGGTCCTTCTCTGACTTCCTGCCATCAAAGATAACCACCAGAGTGAAGTGTGGCTCGGGGCGTGTCAAGTAGTAGGTGCTCTGCACTTTATCATCGTAGAAGTGCACCACCTTGTCCAGAGTGTTGAGCTCTGCTGCGCGGTCTCCCATCATCATGATGACGTTTGGCCAGTGTGTGAGCGGGCGCTCTCCAGACGGCAGGGACACCACGGCGGGGAACTGCTCCACTCCCTTCGGTGCCTCCCGGTATGAGTGCGGGTGGTGGTAGCCGTGGCCCTGAAAGCTTTCTGAGCCACGGTTGTCAAATACCAGAGACACGTTGCTTGCGTCGTGTTTGCGGATAAAGGAGCAGATTTTGCCGTGGTAGTCTGGCGTGGTGCGGGCAGTCAGGGCTCTCATGTCAGCCGGGGCCGTCTGCCGGCTCAGGGCTTCGTGGAAGTAAAAGCTGAACTTGGCGAGGAGCACCGCCTGGAAGCGCTGCAGCCACATGTAAAGGTGCGGAGGCTGCACGGCCTTCTGGGACTGACCTCCGAACAGATGCTTGCGGGTCTCTTTCTGCCGCTGGAAGAGCTGACCCCAGGCGGTGAGTTTGGAGTTGGCACCGTGCAGGCTGAGCAGAGCGGGCAGGAAATGCCACTCTGACACCTGGGCCTGGCAGCGCAGCAACTGGGTCACCACGTCCACCTCTGTCTGGAAGCCCTCCTCCACACGGCCCAGGATGGGGTGGTGGAACCTGTAGGAGTGAGGAAGAGGAGGTTTGTCATTAAACAGAGAAACAAATGCAAAGACAGAAGCTGGCCTAATTAGTAGTGACCTGAAAGCAGCTGTCTCTTTGCTGCACTGAGAATACATTTGCATTTTAGTCTGAATCAGAGTGTGAGCTCAGCCTACACACGCACAATCTCTCTACATTTGGTGACAATTTATTTCTCCAGGTCTGCTGATGGGAACATCACCTTCACCCCTCAGTGCACGGTCAAATCAATGATGTGTGGTGTGTCAGAGTGCGACCTGCTGCAGCTCAGTCAACAGCTCAGCCGTGCAGTTTGTGTTCCTGCTACAGTTGCAGGACTCGGTTTCGCTGACTTGTCTCTGGGGGAAAAGTTCCTGCATTTGCTGGATTAAGCAGAAAGTTTTCCTCTAACCCCAATACATCACTCAAATACTTTACTTTCTTTTATCTCACTAATTTATTTGTGTTCTTTATAATCCAGGCCAAACCAGTTATCCACAGAGGAAGTCCTATATTTAAAATCCAAATGCACTTAAGTATTACCAGCAAAATATTCTGAATTCTAACAGTAAAAGTCCTCATTATGTAGAAAAACTGCATCTTTGAGTTTCATTATATGATTGAATCCCCTTTCACTGCAGTAAGGATTTTGTTGAATTTAACTCAACTTGTTACAGAATCTCCTAGAAAGAAGTTTTGCCCGAAACACGTAAGACTGAGACAGGTTATTGTACTGGAGTTTAGAAAAATTTTATTTTAGAAATTACAAGAAACTTGAACAAAAAAAATGAGGGTTAGGACTAAGATTAAGTAGAAAGCAGATTGTGTGCACTGAATAATGATTTGTTTTGTGCTAAGCTTGGGCGATATACAGTATTATCGCAGGGGGTGAGGGTTTGTAATTAATATTGTTACAATTTATGTTTCAATTGTTTTTTTTATAATTTAATTACATTTTATTTTACATTTCAGGTGTCTTTTTGTGTTTTTTTAAATATCTCAATACAGTCCAACCCAAATATTGCAATACATAATTTCGCTGTATTTTTGTATTACAAATGTACAGTACAGTACAGAACTTGAGTAAATGTACTCTCCACCACTGTCAGGAATAAGATACATATACATACTTGGAGCTGTACTTCTGCAGCACGGCCTCCAGCGTGGTGACCAGCTCCTCTGAGTTGATGCTCTTCTGGCTGCCCAGTGAGTGCATCTTCTCGTACAGGTCGGCCATCTCCATGCGGGCCTGGGTGAAGTGGCAGAGCTGCTCCGACAGGTGCGACAGCAGATCCTCCAGGTAGGAGGTGGAGCTCGGCTGGCTGTGACGACCCATCGTCACTACTTTCCTGAGCTCGTTGTAGAGGGAGGTGTAGATGGTGCGGATGGAGTCTTTACGGCTGAAGAAGGACTGGCCACCTGGAGAGAGGCGGGGGGAGGGA
>NW_019524962.1:380511-458745 GCF_002814215.2 Seriola lalandi dorsalis | reverse complement strand
TTTTTTTTTTTTTTTTTTTAAAGCATTCATGAGCTACAGCGCCATCTGCTGTTGGAAAACTGTAGCTGTTAATTTCACACTCACTGAGCACTTTATTAGGAACACCTGTACATTACAACAGTTGAAGACTTCTGTCAGCCAAGAACAGAAACCTGAGGCTGCAGTGGGCACAAGTGAAGAACGTGGAAAACCCCGCCTGGTCTCATGAATCTGGATTCTGCTGACGCTGATGGTAGGCTCGGCAGGATTTAGCGGTTTCAGACAGACTAACACTTGTAGCCTCCATGTGAAGAACAGTATATTAACGTTACCCATTTTCTGTCCGAGGAATGTCATGTTGTGGTACGCCTTCTCCGCAGCGGCCAGGTGAGCCAGAGCGGCCAGCAGAGCGGCCCAGATGGCCCCGGCGCTCTTGCTGTTGTCCTTCTCCTTCTCCACGTAGTCCTTGGCCCGATCGAAAGAAAACATGCCGAGCTGCGTGAAGAAGCTCTCCAGGATGGCCCGCTCCCGGGGAACGGGCCGTAGTTCCTCAGCCTCCGTCATGGGTCTAAGATACTCCCGCACACCGAGCAGCTGCCTGTCCGAGCGAGCTAACGGCTAGCCAACCGTGTTAGCACAGCGTCAGTGCAGCGTCAAGGAAAGAAACCATCACTCTTCCAACCGAAAAACACACAATTTATCAACTTAAAACAGGCTTACATCGTTTCTAAACGTAGCCCATCATATCGAAGACACCGACTGCCTTATATATTTACTCAAAACGACAATAATTTAAAAAATGTGCCCGTATCCAGGTAACTGACTAACCGCCGGACGCCATATTGGTTACACCGGATGTAAATACTACGGCGAGTCAAAAGTTCCAAAATAGATAAGTTTGACAGAATTTGCAGTTGCGGTTGGATGGTCTGTGAGGAAGTACAACCTTTACACTTGGTAAACTTCGTACTCTATGGAAATGATTCCAGTCAGATAATCCTTTTTTGTAGGAGCGTTTGTTCATTTCCATAAAGTTTAAATGTAACAAATGTGATGCTTATTTCTGCTATACAATAGCTATTGGGGATACGCTATATATTCAGATAAGGACTTTTCTTTGTTAACACATAAGCCTAAATATTAGCATATTGTCACAATGGGGAGAATAATAAACATTTCAACTGTACACTAAAAAAGTAACACAGAATTAATAATTCCCACTCCTCTGTTGTACAGCATACAGTCAACAGCAAAACTACATCACTCTAAATCACTTACATTGGCATGAACAACACAGATAATAAGGTAGTCAGTTAAGCTGTCAGTCAATTAAGCTGGCAATACCATCTGCCAGTATGTTAAATGAAGCATAGTAACCTAATGATTTGATGGATGGTCATGCGATTTTGTTGAGACTTTCATGTTTGAGATGACTTCAGTAATCCTGACTTTTCTTCTAGCACCATCATCAGATCAAAATACCATATTACCCTACAAAGCCAATGAGATTTGACTACGATTATTTAGGCAGCATTCAACAACTTCACATCCCATGAGTTTTTGATATGTAAATGCTATCAAAACACTCTCGTTTTCTCTCTCTCTCCCTCTCTCTCTCTAGGGGGTGGACCTATGCTTCCTTTAAAAAGTGTTAACTGCTTCAAAATGAGCAGAAACCACATTTACTCTCAGCCTCCTCCACTCCTCCCTGCTTGGTAAGTGACATAATTTTTCCCTCTATCCTTTCAGTAAATATGCATTCCTGATTTGCTGTAATGTGAGTCAATTTCACTGATATTTATTTAACAAGATAATGTTGTTTGACCAGAACATACTGCTGGTATTTCAATCACCACCGTGGCTGCTGGTTTTTGGTGTTGAACCACGGTGCCCTAATGTGCCGTCAAGGCAGCCTTATTTTAAAGTATAGAAATTCCATCTATTTACAGTTAGAGGAAAAGTTTAACAACACCTGCTTTAAATGCAGATGTAAATTCTGAAATAATTTTTTGCGACATTATAACTAATGCTATGAATTTTTAATAGTGGTTTGGATCACACACTGGGCCTAACAGACGTACAGCCACTTTGGTGGTTTGGCAGTTAAATCATTCATTTCAATAAATCTTTTTTTTTTTTCATGCGGCTTAGTTAATCACTCTTTAGGCTTAAATCTATAGATTAAAACCTGATATAATATATTGCATCTGGGTCTGGGTTCCATTTGTAAACAATGTGTCTTTGTAACTAGGCGGAATATTAAACATTTTTCCACATAACTTTCTCTGTTAAGTTTATTTTATTTTTGTGGAAAAAGAAACAAATGGAGCATACAATAGATCACTTCCACCAGATTCTGGTTTTCTTGGCAGTTCTGCAAAAACATTTGAATGATTTTAGTGATAGATCAGTGCGTATTGATGTACCAGGAAGACAACAGTTCAATGACTTACTGGTTCTTATTTCGAAATATCCCAATGATACCAACAACTGTATAATGGCTCAGGTTTGGTTTAACCTGTTCCCACATTCGCTTATTTAGTTATTGTGTTCCTGACTCTCCTTCTCTTCCATCATACTTCACCTCATCATTCTCCTCTTACCTCTTCTCCTCCTCTTCCTCCTGTCCTCACCCCTCTTACTCTCTCTCTGTTTTTGTGTGTCAGTTTGCAAAAGGCAATTGGCAAAATATTGCAGCAGTGTAGAGACCAGTGTTTACAGTTTTTATGTGCTACAGTGGAAAGCATGCATTCAGTTTGGCACATGTGGTAAATCTATTAGTTACAAGTATCAATGGTTTCAGAGACTGTGCTTTAGAATCACTGTTTGTGTTTAAGCATTCAGAAGAAAACTGTATTGTGGTTAAGTGTTTTCTTGCAGCTGGAAACAGAAGAGCTTTTGATGAATGACTGTAAAATTTACCTGAAAATCCATTTCAACCAGTTAGGTCCTATTAAAAAAAATGCATTTCATTGAGAAAATATGTAAAAATAATATAAAAAATGTACAGCCACCATGCTTAAAGCTCTGTGAAGCTCTATTCAAGCAAATCAACATGCTGATGTTTATTGGGTATATAAAATGTTAGCGTGGTAATTTGCTAAAGCAGCAAACACAAAGCGCAGTTGTGACTTGGGGATGGGAAACTACAGGTATCTGGTCATAAACCAGAGTGTTTTACCAGATGATGATACTAGAGGCAAAGTCAGAGGATCGCCAACATTATTATGATTGTGGGGGCGGCTGTGGCTCAGGAGGTAGAGCGGATCGTCCACTAATTAGAAGGTCGGTGGTTTGATCCCTGGATCCTCCAGGCCACATGTCGAAATGTCCTTGGGGCAGGATGGGCAAGATACTGAACCCCACATTGCACCTGATGGCTGTTCCATCAGTGTATGAGAGTGCGTATGAATGTGTGAATGAATGGGCGACTGTGGCAAGTATTGTAAAGTGCTTTGAGTGGTCGGTAAGACTAGAAAAGCGCTTTCTAAGTGCAAGTCCATTCCATTAACCATAATCACCCTGGGAATATGAATATCTGTACAAAGAACAAAGATAATGATAGCTGCTGAGATATTTTAGCGTGGACCAAAGTTACTCATCGACCATTCCATCCTAAATACCATCATTAGATGTTCTAGCTTCTGAAATGTCAAAGATTGCTGCTTTTTTGTTTTTATATGAGTGAATATTACATTGCAAATTAAATATATTTGGATTTTGGGCTATTGGTCAGGAAAAACAGGCACTCTGAAGATGTCACCTTGGCTTTGCGATTAGCATTTTCCACTATTTTGTGACATTTCATAGACTAAATGATTGATCCATCAATCAAAAGAATGACCACCATATTAATATAGTAATGTCTTTATCCAATTTTGTGCCACTTCATCTAGTAGACTAGAGGAAAAGTAAGTATTTGAGCTCATCATCTGGAAACCATGAACAACTATCTGCAAAATATTGGGCCGTCAAGTAGATAATTCACAGGATAAGGATAACTTTCACCTGGGGCTGGCAATAGAGGCCAGAGTTACTACAATACATCCTTCAGGCGCCATGAATGCTTGTACCAAATTTCATAGTAATCCATCCAATAGTTGTTGACATATAGCATGTCTGTAGCTTGGATTAAAAAAACCAAATGCAATAAACCTTAAAAAACTAATAAGTTTATCATGTGAGTTTCAATACTGTAATGAGCTCTTTAACAGAGAACAGCTGTTATCATTTCTTCATATTTCTGTAACTTCTTCCGTAGCATCTGTATCCTTAGTATTTTGGACAGTAACAGGGCATTAGTTTAGTGAGTGTAACTAATCAACACCATGGGAATTTCCCCTTTTCCCCATTAATGCCCCATATGCTAAAAAGCACACAGTTATGCAGGGGCCATTTGTATAAAAAAAAACTTAAATGATGCAATGAGATGGTTTCACTAAAGGATTTCAGAGTGAAAGAACACAGCTTGTGTTCAATGTGAAGGAGTACGACTGTGTGTACAGTTTGAGACAGAGCTCTGTTTGTGCTGCTTTCTCTGCTCTCCGGAGAAAGGATGTTTCCCATGTGATCACAGATTACAGGCAGCATCTTGTGCACAGCTTTAGACTACGTGATGATCAGCAAAAATTATATAAGAGATGATGAAATTTATGGTATACATATCCCTGAATCCTGGAAGGGTGAGTCAGTTTATCTGTAATCAGTCTGAATGGGTCATTTAAAAAAGAAAAATTATGAACGTGTAAGGGTAGCATTAAAACCCTGAGGGTTATGTGTCTTTGCAGCAATTCTTATATAACACTGTGTGTAGCCTCTTTGAAATATATATGATGTCCACATACAGCAAATCTTAGAAAGCGTCTAGAAAATTTCAACGTTGCAGTGAATGTGTGAAAGCAGCTAAAGAGAAACAAAACAACCACAAAAAGCATGCAAAACTACAGAGACACAAAACGACCAAAGCCATGTCTCTTTTAATCCTTGACTACTGCTCTTGGGTGGGGGCATTTCATAAATCCGTGCCCAGTCTCATAATCTGCCCATGACTAAATGTACTTAGTTAATTTGAACAACTTTAATGAGTATTGAGAAATGAGTGTCACCACTTGTAAACAAAACGACTTTACTGTGGTGAAAAAAAAAAAACAACAAAAAAATAAATAAAAATAAATTGAATTTAAAAAATATAAAGTTACTGTCCCTTTAAGAACTCTCAACGGTTTTTGTTTGTGGAAGCCGGTCCCTCAATTAAATGCGTCCGTCCTGCCTTCCCCTCCGGTGTTGAGCTGCAGCTGAGAAGTGATTTCATTTTTTATTGACTTATTATTTACCATAAATATATACATTTGAGTTGGTTTTTTGGCAACATTAACCTCCTTTAGCACCACTGTCATCGAGCCAAAGATACATTCGGGCTAAACTTAGCCAACTTTGCTGTCGAAGTAGGTTAAAGAGAGCGACGTCGACTCGTGATGGCTCCGGAGATAACCGGTGAGTTGAAACAGCCTACATAAAAACATGAACCACCCCACCCGCTTTTAAATATTGGTTAAAATGTGTTCATATATGTGTTTACATATGACATATTGATTTATAATTTGTCTTTTCCCATTTGTCGGTTAAAAAAGGCAAACGGTAAAACATGATTACTCAATAGCCCGCGGCTGTCCGGTTCAAACAGCGGGCATAAATAAATAGCTAAATTGATAAGTTTAATAACCGAGATAACTTATTGTCACCGCTGTTAAAATATTAAATATAATTAAAGGTTTTTATTAAAGATTTAAAGAGTACACTGTGATTCTTTATAATATCTCAAAACGTGACTTGTCGCCACATTTCCCGCCGTCGCTTGCCAATAATAACTTGTTATTTCTAAATACTAATGCTGGGCAGTGCCTCTCTTTGCTTTTTTTCCCCCCTTTCTCCCTCTGCTCTCAAACATCCTCAGTTCTTCATGTCATGGATTTTCACAAGATTGCCTTTGAGATTGTCCTCCATGTTGACATGATTGCATCACATAATTTCCTGTAGATTTGCCATCTTTACATTCATGCTGCCCAACTCCTGTTCTACCACATCCCTAAGGTGTTCTGCTGGATTCAGGTCCGGTGATTGGGGAGGCCGCTGAAGTTCACTGAACTCACTGTCATGATGACGTAACCAGTTTGAGACATGGAGCATTAACCTTACTGGAAGTAGATGGTAAACTGTGGCCATCAAAGGATGCACCTGATTGGCCATGGCATTGAAACCATGATTGATTGTTATTAAGAAAACATTCCCCACATCCTTACATCACCACCACCAGCCTGGACTCTTGATGCAAGGCAGGTTTGGTCCATGGATTCATGCTGTTGACGCCCAATTCTGACCCTATAATCTGCTGCCTCAGCAGAAATACTGATCCAACATTTTTCCAGTCTTCAACTGTCCAATGTTGGTGAACCTGCGTCCACTGCAGCCTCAGGTTTCTGTTCTTGACACGAGTGGAACCTGATGTGGTCTTCTGCTGTTGTAGTCCGTCCATCTCAAGGTTGGACATGTTGTTCAGTCTGAAGCTTCTCTGCTCACCACAGTAAAGTGTGGTTATCTGAGTGACCGTAGCCTCTCTGTCAGCTTCATTCTCCTCTGATGTCTCTCATCAACAAGGTGTTTCCGTGTACCTGCAGGACTTTATGCACTGCTGCCACATGATTGGCTTACTGAGTAATTGCTCGAATATGCAGGTGCACAGGTGTTCCTAATAAAGGGCTTATTGAGTGTTGTTAGTTAGATTTACAGTGTTAGATAACGTGGGAATGGAGATTTCAGGTTTCATAGTAGAGCTGGGCGATATGTCCTAAAATAAAATCTCTTTTTTTTTTTCAAACCACACCCGATTTTAATCGATTTTTTACTGTTCAAAATGCAATTAATCATTTAGACACTTACTGATGGCGTTGTGCAGTTTGTGTCCAAAGCACTGGAGGTTGGTCTTCTCATTCAGTGTCAGAGCTTTGATGTGCTCGTGCTGCTGTAGTCATGCAGACGTGACGGTCTTCCCCGAGTTTTTCCACGAGCCCATTGCATTCCGCTGATGTTACCTGCTTTTTAGCAGGTGAGTTAGGGCTGCCGTTGTCGTGTGCAACGCGCGTGCCATACACTTCTCCCACTCAGCTGCGTGCCTCGGTTTGAAATTCCGAAATAAATTAGTCGAGCTGCTGCTTTTTGTTGCCAAAGACTTTCGGCAAACTTTACAACGGACAATGGTTTGCTCGAGATCGGATGCATTAAAAACCGCGCCACTTCCATCTCCTCACTGTTGTTAGCGCGTGTCGCCATGTTGACGTTTCACCTGTGTCTGAAGAGAACTCTCGCGTTATTATAAACTGCGGAAGCTCAGGGAAGCGGTGGCAGTTCCGTGCCATAATTAACCCGAGTTAAAGTGGAATTCAATTTACATTTTAAAACATCGTCCTAAACCATGAATTCGAATAAATCGATAAAATCGAGTTATCGCCCAGCTTTAACTCATAGTAGCATATTAGTGAATTACAATAATTAAAAC
This sequence comes from Seriola lalandi dorsalis, assembly GCF_002814215.2. Classification (NCBI taxonomy): domain Eukaryota; kingdom Metazoa; phylum Chordata; class Actinopteri; order Carangiformes; family Carangidae; genus Seriola; species Seriola lalandi. Next base: position 451,214 of record NW_019524962.1, on the reverse strand, counting down.
AGTGACGATTTATAGTTTTAATAATAAGTTAAGTAAATTACATACCTGTGTACAAATATGTGAAACTGCAGTGATAGTTCATATTTTATATTGATTAAGAACACTGACATGGAGAGAGGAGAAAAGAGGTGAAATGAAAATAAAATAATAACTAAAGTTGATTAAAGGCAAGAGGGAAAAATAATATATTAGTGGATGAAAGAATAACAGGAGCTGTAAGAATAACAAGAAAATAGCAAGTCAGAATGCAGAAAAAAATGTAATCAATTTGATAGAAAGTAATTTTCAAATTTCCACAATTCAAACTAGAATAATTGTTAAAACTATAATTTCAAGCAGAGTCCCTTTACAAAACCATTTCAATCAATTTTTTAACAAACCTGTGATTAATCAAACTATGTAGACCCAAATGATTTGGAGTAAATGCGGGAGTATTGTGTGATTTCGGGTTATTTGACATAGGGTTGTGTGAGGTGCTTGTCTAGTGATGTGCTGCTATGGACGGTGTGTAGTCAACCTCAGGACTACCGTATCACTACACACAAGCTCAACTATGCTTAGCTCTGTCATACTTACTCAAACAGCTGACCTGCAGAGTAATACAGTGAGCGCCGTAGTTGCGCTTCTGCATAGTAATACAGTGAGCGCCGTAGTTGCGCTTCTGCATAGTAATACAGTAGTTCAACGATTCACAAACTGTCATTCCAAAGGATTATCAAACATTCAGAGTGGTGCTTGTCTCCACCTGATGAACCTGTCCAGTGTTTCCTCTCTTTTAGCTCTGTGTTTGGTCTCCACCAGCTCCCGGGGGGAAATATCTGTCTCTTTAGCTGCTAAATGCTCCATTGCTATGTTCACCAGCTGACTGTGTCTATCTGTTGTTTGATGCTGTGGACGTGATGTACTAGGGCTGGATATCGTCACTGATTTCCCAAATCGATTCAATGCTGATTCACAAGGTTCTGATTCGATGCGATTTCAGATTTTTGATTCGATGTGGATTCAGTTACAGATGTTTCAGTTACATTACCGATGAGATTCTCAGAGAACTGATTCTGTAAATTGTTTGTCTAATCTGGTGCATTTACTTTAATAATGGACCCCAAAACGGTGATATTAATGAACTCATTATTTAGCATGACCAAGTAAGTAAGTAAGTAAGTAAGTAAGTAAGTAATGTGCATTGCTAACGCACCAGCTACAGTGTGTACCACATGGTTTCGTCTCCTATCGCCTTCCTCTTGTACATGGCTTTGCTCTTGTCCAGCTTTTCGCTGTCCTCATAGTTTTTAAACCCGAAATGCAACCACACATCAGCCTTTAGACTTGCCAGTGCCTTCAGTGGAGCCACGTCTCTCTTTTTTGTGTCTCACGTGGAAGGCTGGTCACGCAAAACTAACAGGGTTACAGGGGAATATTAACATGGAATAAAGGAGGAATTATGAAAACTTGGGTCAACAGGGAGCTGCGATATGCATGTCTATTATTTCTATCATGACGACTTTCACTGACTACCTGTAGAGATTAGGGAAATGTAGACTCCATTTGTCTAGTATGGACCAGGACAAGGAGCGTTAGCCTGCTACAACTTTCCAGCTTCAAAGGTGAAATAATGTCCAGAAACATGAGAATCGCAGCCAGAGTTTCTCTTCATCCTAACAGTAATGTAACTTTTCTGCCTGCAGCTCGATTCGTCTGTCACCATGAGCTCTGAGAAGGACATGCTGCTGAAGGAGTATGTCAAGATGATGACTGATATGATTGTGCTGTGTGCCACTTTGGCACTTTCCCTCTTCTTCTGGGTCCTCTCCCTGTCCATCAGCAACTACTATGGTGAGTGAAAACCACCTGAGGATTTTTGTGAATGACGTCTTTCTTCAGACACATGGCCGACGGCATAAAGCCTATTAAGATAATTCTTAAAAATGTCTTAAAAAGAAACTGCCAGATATCATGTGCTCTTCTCTAAATACTGCCCTAAATTCTCCAGTCTCACGCTCAGTTGATTTAATTTCTGCTCAGAAGTTTAACACAGAGGGGGTTAAAAGCTCAACAAACATCCTTGACATCACTTTTCATGCTTGAAGTTACAGTATGTGTGGTCATACTGTTGCCTGTGTCAGTGACCTGTATAAATCTTTCGTTTGGACAATCCTTCATTATGAGTACACTCAAACCAGTGACACTGAAGTCATTTATATACCACCACATCATAATGTACATTACCTCGAGGCACTGTTTGGGTACCAGATTGTCATATAGTTTCATACACGGGGAACATAACAGGGCAGTTTTGTCATCAAGCAAATCAAATTAACTGCTGCAAACTTCCTGGTATTTTATCTAATGCAAGGATTTTTATTTAGAAACTCATGACAAATACAGATGGTGACAGATTAAAGGGAAAGGAACGGCTGTATTTGTAATTATAGTATATAACAAAAACAACTGAAACATAATTATATTTAACCCCTCAACCCTCCACAACTCCAGCAGTAATATTATAGTGTATATCGTCATATTTTGGCTGGCCTGCATCAAAATATTACATTTTGGATATTGCCAGATGCCACTTGATGTCACTTTAGTCACTCGCCAATGGAGCATCTTTGTGACTGAAGCTGCTGCCATTCATCATCCAATAATGATCCCTCCTTCAAAGTCACTAAGATCTTTTCCTCTTTTCATCTTGATACAAAATCAAAATGAACTGGGCCTAATCATAATGTTTATACCTGCCACAGAGCATGATGGGATGGTAATTGCTCAATTGTACCCTGCAGTGCACCTGTCTGGAAGTATCTGCATCTGTTCTGCTTCTCCACTCATTTTTCCCTTAATTTGTCACACATCTGCATGTCCCTGAGTGAGAGAAATTTTAAGAGGAAAAACTGAAGAGGTTTGGTTTGTGTGTTTCATTTCCTCATTCACAAAATGTGGAAAACCACTAGAGCATGTGTGGGTTTGTGTGTGTGTTTCCAGGCACCCTGCAGCCTGTGTCACCATGGCGGTGGCTGCTCTCCATCCTGGTTCCCCTCGTGCTGATGATCCGGGCGCTGAAGAGACGCAGTTTGGATCGCACAGGAGCCCTGGGAGGTGAGTGTGCATCCGCAGTACTGTAAGCATAGATGAAATGACGGTTATGTGAAAGGAGTCGATTGTAGTGATGAACCCACAGAAGGATCGTCAGCTCCTCTCGGCTTTACCGAGGATCTCAGCGTCTTTCGTTTTCACTCTGATAGTGTTGTGAGAGAAAATGAGTAAACGCAGAACTCAATACATCCTGAGAGAAAAGTTTTGTGTCAAACATGCTCAGTACTCCAGGCAGGTCTTGAAAAGTCTTAAACAGCATTACAGTGGTCTTAAAAAGTCTTACATTTATTTCAGTGAATACCGCAGAAACCTTGTCTTCATAGGAACAATAGTTATCGTCATAGCAGCAGAAGATGAGCAGTGTGGACTAAATATACATCACAATAAAATAAATAAACAGCTGCAGTGACTAATTCTATCACACCTTATTTTTCATGAGCTACTTGATCCAAACACTAAAGTTTAACTGGGAGAAAGTGATGCGATCCTCTGGAGAGAAGATGTCTCACTCTGTAGGAGCTGTTGGAACTACAGAAACACTTGTGTTTGTCAGTTTTTGTTACAGAGTAGAGCATCCTCTCTCACAAAGGATCTTCAGCTGAGTATAGACATAGACTTTATTATTATTAATTAACAGCGGATATGACCAGTGTTATTTTTCTCAGTGCAGACTAACACTGAGAAGCAGAATGATTTGTTCACTGCTCAGACAACTAATTTAATTAGGCCTGTCACAATGTCAGATTTTCACCACACAGTTATCATGGATTAAAAGAAATTCACAATAACAATATTATCGCAGTATTTATGGAAAATTTGAAAAGAAAAAAAATGCCACCAGTCTAATTGATCTTTAATTTTGTTCTACAAGTAATACGAGTGTAGGGAGGTAAAGAGAGAGTCTGTAAACATAACTGTACAAAAGCAGACAGAACAGTGACACTTCATGTGCAGTGCAAAGGCAAAAACATTAACCGATAAGCAGAGGATCCACGTGGCCAAACATCCGCCATCACAATATTATCACGTGTACTATTAATACAATATCAATATTTCATAAAATATCACAGTTAAATGTATTTGGACTTGCAGTGACTCGGTGTCACATTTTCAAACTTTCCTATGATGATTTTACTTCTATTTTATCTGATTTGTGTGAAAAAAAATGAATCAACAATCCCAAAATCCCTAAATTGAAACTCGACTTTGAACTGCGACAGATTTTGGAACAAAAAGGTTTTTTTTATTTTATTTTTAAATCTACGTTTCAGACAGGAAGTGAACAGTAAGGGAGGGGAGTTTTTTTATATACGACAGGTTTGATCTCTGGTTTTCGTGGTGATTGTTACTGGATAACAAAATTTATATTTGACTGGATTTAGTGTAATAAAGTAGCTGCGTCCCGTGATGGTCTGATCTAAAATGAATCCTGGGCGTCACTGTGAAATCCTAATTCGTCCTTTTTAAAATCCGTGTGTGTTCCCTTAATCTGTCCAGAGATTCTGAGAAAATTCACATCTCCAACAAAAATACCGTCTCTTGTATGCAACACTGAGTCATACTAGGAGGAGCGTTTCATTAGCTCATTTTAGTGGTGTAGTCTCCGCAAGCCTCGCTACAGGACACATCTGAGTCTCCAGGACGATTTCTGTTTCCTCGCTCGTCCCAGTCCGAGTCAGTGCCGACTCTCAGCTGGTTAAACCTCCTCCTGATGCACCTTCATGACTTTTCTGTGTCTGATTACGTCAATTAAATCCCAGTTTTATGTTCAATAAATTGTAGCATTGCCACTTAAAATGAGTGATGACAGACGACAGGAAGACCCCGCGACCAAATGTGCAACTAGTTTCACAGTGAATTTAGCACATTTTGGCTTTTTGAATTAAAGGGAAACACTAACTTCTGTATAAAAACAATCTGCCGTAAGTGAAATAAAAAGAAAAAAAAAGAAAACTGCAATAACAAAAACTGTTAAAGAGTTTCAGTTGAAGCTTTGTGACTTTTTCTCTCTAAAGCTCTTGTTGTGGAAATGACATGAATATCATCTGTAATAAACAGTAGATGATTGTAAATAAAATTATTGTATAATATAGTGGACGAAAGACGTCATCTTTATACGTCTTATGTAAAAAAAACTATTCTGAAAGAATATTTTCAGTCTTATGAAACTGTCACGACACGCTTCACTATGTCCACTTGACTTTCAGTTGATGACGTTGGAAATGCGACACTGGACAGACATCAAAAGAATAATTGATGTAGATGCTGAAAGATGCTGTTGTGTTAAGCAGAAACTTATAAAAAATACGAGGAAATGGAAGCTGTGTACGCCTTTGAAGAACCAATTAATTTATTTTTAAAGTTAAAAAAAAAAATTCCGTTAAGTAAAACACAAACACATCTTTCAGCTACATTGGCTAAAGTTTTCCCTCATCACCATGGACACACACACTGTACTTTAATTTGATTCAGAAAAATCTCCCCAAATACTCACTAGAAAAACCACAAGGATTAATTCCTTCTGTTTGTTTAATAAAAAACTGAAACTTAAAAAAAACAAACAGTGTATTCAGTTTATTATCACATGTGACAAACATAAGCATCAAATTCTCATATTTGAGAAAGTGGAACTAGCAAATATTTAATATTTTTGCTTGAAGAGTCACTGAAACAGTTCTTGACTCTTTTGGTTTTACCTTCTTTTTTAACTTGTCAATTGAAGCTTTAGTCGCAAGTTTAACACGTTGGTTTGAGTCGACACATCGGATTTGATTTATCTAAAAAAAGAAAAAAGGATATAGAACAGCAGCAGATTTTTAAAAAAATCTGTGTGGAGTCCGTTTCTCTGATATGAAATGTGTCTCCTCAGCTCTCCTGGTGGGATTTGTGTTGATGATGGCCAACTACAGCTTCTTCTCGTCTCTGCTGGCCTTCTTCTTCAGCTCCTCCAGACTCACCCGCTGGGGAGGAGCGCAGAAGAAGAAAATAGACGCAGAGTACAAAGAAGGTGAGACACATGAATGTGTACTGTTTTTTTGTTTGTTTGTTTGTTTGTTTTTTAAAGGCTGATCTAAATCTAAATGTGTTAACGTTTGTGTTAGGAGGCCAGAGGAACTGGGTTCAGGTCTTCTGTAATGGAGGAGTTCCCACAGAGCTGGCTCTGCTGTATATGATAGAGGTATCTGAAAATGACCTGATTCTAAAGTGACAAAATAAACAAAATAGTTTCTATTATATGCAAATTAAATGTTTACTTTCCGCCTAGTGTATGATTAAAACCCTTTTAAAATGTCGGTTGTGTTTCAGGTGGGACCAGGTGAGATCCCCATCGATTTCGGTAAACAGTACTCTGCTTCCTGGATGTGCCTCTCTCTGGTGGGCGCGCTCGCCTGCAGCGCTGGGGACACCTGGGCGTCAGAGGTGGGACCTGTGCTCAGCCAAACGCAGCCTAGACTCATCACCACCTGGAAGGAAGTCCCAGCAGGTAAGCAGCCAAAGAGAGCCAGGTGTATCCTACGTGGAAGTTTTTTACCTAGCGGCGAACACTACTTCGATCGGTATCCGTTTACTGATTTATCATGACTTTCAGTCTGAGCTGAAACGGTCATTTATTTTCCCCTGCTGTGACATGATCAAATGACCTGAAGCTATGACACATAAATCTAAACAAAGCCGTCTTTCATACTGTGGAGTCTGCAGGAAGAGCTGTATATACCAATAAGAGGATTATTGATGAAGATACAGAAGGCAGAAGTTCAACAACTCAAAGTTTCTTTGAAGGAAACTACATTCAGGAATTACTTTGGAATTTAAATATTTTCTGGGAAACATTGGATCTACTGTATAATTGGGTTTGTAGACTAAAAATATTCTACACACTGTTCATTTGTTTCTTTGGATCTACTTTCTCATAACGCTCTTTTACCCTCCAGGAACAAACGGAGGAGTTACTCCTGTCGGACTGGTCGCCAGCTTCCTCGGTGGACTCTTGGTGGGCTTCGCTTACTTTGTAACGCAGCTTCTATTGATCAACGACCTGCACCTGGCGGACCCCCAGTGGCCAATCGTAGTGTACGGCGGTGTGGCTGGCCTGGTGGGATCGATGCTGGACTCTTTCCTGGGAGCTCACATGCAATACTCAGGTATTAACAGTCGATGATGAGAACAGAAGCAGTGACTGAGGCCTTTATTTGATTAACTGCAAGAGGTCACAGGCCGAGTTTTCTACTTAAGTATGACACTTAAGGCTTAATTTCTCCTTAGCTGAGGGAGTTACTTAAGAGCGTTGCACAGTCTCTGAAATGGTTTCCTTAGCTAGGCGTACCTTTTGTTTTTTCCCTTTACTTTGGTTGCTTAGATCTTTTGTACAAAGGTTGAACTGACTATAAGTGATTCCTTAAGTATAAGACTAAGATAAGGAAAAAACCTTAAATACTTAGTGAACATTTTAGGGAAAGTTTAAGTGATTTGTGCAACTGGCGCCAGGTCTTTGTGTCTGAACTTTGTGTGACAGGTACAATTGGTCCTGGTTCTGATCCGCTCCTGTTTGCCCTGTAAAAGTCATTACATTCCGTTTTCCTGTGACCCTTTCAAATTAAAGTCCCTCTATGTTTTCCTTCGACAGAAACCCTTAATAGGGCTTTTATTGTGAAACATTTGCAGTCATATGATATGCAACAACAGCCGGACAAGATTAAACGACGACCCCCTAAAGTGGATCATAGTGAATCAATCAATCACACATTAAAATTCTCTTAAAACTTAAGTGTGTTACAGTGGATGACTGTATTTCAGCGCTGACTAACAGTGCCACCTACTGGCACTTGTTCATTACTTACAGACTATAGTTGGCTGAGTCTAGTAATGTGCTAAATTTAACGATAGCACACAGAATAACTGCCTCCACTTTGTCAAATACAGCGAATCAGCGTCTCTATCGGCCGAGACAGGAAACGCACGCTTGAATTTAGGAATGTAGCCATTCCTCAGGAAGTGGTTAGAGATTATTTTGACTGGTCGACATGTAAAGCTGTGGATCAGTCTTCAGTGTTACCAACCGGTCATTTCCTCTTCCCGTCTGTCTCCAGGCTTCGACTCGAGCATCGGGAAGGTGGTGAGTTACGAGTCCGCCACCACCCAGCGGATCTGTGGGAAACCCATCCTGGACAACAACGCGGTCAACCTGTTCTCCTCCGTCCTCGTCGCACTCGTTCTGCCCGGGCTGGCGTGGGGGCTGTGGCCGCGATAGACTGGCCGCTGATTTTCCAAAACAGTTGAGTTGTCTGTTGCTTATTATTGGTGGCAAAAGCATCTGCACACTGATCCCACTAACACAACACACACTGCCTGTATTATTATGATGGACGGGCTCGAGAGGCTCTGATCATTATTAAAAAGAAAAGAAAAAAAAAAAGCATTAACCATTTACGCTGAAGAGGAAAATAAACATTGACTGATGAAAACTTCTTGCAGCGTTTCATACAGTGTACTGCACTTTGACCTTGTCTCATTGCAGCGTGTGAGGTGGGGGAACAGAGTGGACGGAGAGTGGCAGGTTTTCCAGAGGTATTACTGTTTTTATTTCAGAGTGTCTGAGAGAAAAGGCACTAAACCAAACTGGGACAGTGACACTGACTTTGACTGTGGGAGAGATGCAGAGGAGCGGAGTCAGCTTTAAATTAACATATAGAAAGTTTACAGAACACCAGGCACACTAACACATTCACACGCTCGCACACTGCTTACTATCAACACATTTCCTGATTGGTTAAATACAGCAGGCGGAAAACATCAGGAGCTGGTAAAAGAAACCCCCCCCCCCTCCCCAAAATTGTTTGTCAGTATCTAAAGATGAGAGAACGTCACGTAGTGTTTTTCTTTTTTTTCCTTTAACCCAACTTTCCTGAAGCTTTAACACCTGAAACAACAAAATAACTTCATTAACTCTAAAGAAATTATCAATAAAAACTTCTTCTTCCGGCACAAAGAGACAAGTTTTACAATGTTGACGGGACGTTTACAGAAAATAAATCCAGTCTGAATGTTTGTACTTCTCTTCTGATTATCTTTGCATTCTTAAACTTTGGGGGGGAAAAAATTTAATTTCACTTCCTCCCTCCCTCCACTGCCCCCACACACACACTGGCTCTAATTCTCCTTAATGCGTCTAGGAAATTATCTTTAATTGAAGAATTTCAGTGACTTGTTACAATCTGATTTAATGATTGAAGGATTGTTTTTTTATTTTTGAGCAGTCCAAGCTCCTCATGCGGGTTTAAATACTAACATGTCAGTTTCAACCCCTCTTTCGATGCCACTTGTCTTTAAATAATGGAGTGTTACATGTTTCAATAAAAAGGAAATAACACATTGGAATGAAACTGAGCAGAAACTCACCAAAACTCCAGATCAGTAACAACAACGGACGTCACAGCCTATTTTTTTTTTGTTTGTTTTTTTTTTGTTTGTTTTTTTGATGATTGAAAACAACAGTTATTTTCTCTCACGCACAAAAACACACTCACACGAGGGGAAGGAGGAGGGAGGGAGGGATTTCCTGAAATGACCGGATGAGAGGAGGAAAGCCAAAACCAGGTGGGGGAGGAGGGGGCGGCGCTTCAGGACAGAGTCTGCTGTTGATTGGAGGGCGAGGCTGTCAGTACGTCCGTCACAGCTGGTCTTTGTAGTAGCCGAGCTTGGCGAAGGACATTTCCCTGCGGAGCTGCATCACCTCCCAGAACATCTGCTCCGCTGCAAACACACAGCAGAGAAAACCACAAGGTCACATGACGGTCACATGGTTCGACAGGTGGTTTAATCACAGCTGAAGTAACTAAGTACATTTTATCAATGATTGCACTTAAGTACCGAGTGATGGCAGTCTCCCTTACAGTCACTCAACTCTCTGTCCTCTGGTTACTGTTACTAAGAAACAAGGTGTGTGTAGGTGTGTGTTAGTGTAGGGGAGTGTGTGTGTGGGTGTGGGTGTGGGTGTGTGTCTCACCGTCCTGCTGTTTGACTAGCCCTTGGTGGATGTACCGAATGTAGGTGAAGAAATTACACACTGCTGTGATCTGAGGGGAAAACACACACAAACAAATACTGCTGTAATTTGTATGAAGACACCACGAACTGAAATCAGCTGTTTGTGAACAGATCCGATCACATGACTGACATCTGTGTTCAATATAAACACCAACAGGAAGCAGACTGATCCTTGTTGGATCTGGGATTCTCGTGGACGTGATGTACGAGTTTGTATTTTAACAAACACTGAACATTGACTCTGAAGATGATGAATCTGACGCCACCAAATTTAAGCTCCATTCAGACTGGATTTATGTCTGTGGGGGAGGTGTGGTGACTTGAACATTACCTGCTCTGGTCTCTAACACATGTGGGTCATGTCCTTGTATTTTACAGTGTGTGTTTTGTCTACCTACTTTTTTTTTTTTCTTTCTCCCCTTGATCTCTGTGAAAATTTGACTCTTGTGTGAAAATACATGAGGTCACAAATGTTTTTGCTGATCCGATACATGGAAACCTGCTCACACCAACATAGGGGCCTAGTTAGAGACCAATATGACACAATAAATCTCAATCAATCTCAATCAAATGAACTGTTGTGATGTCAGCTCCAGGAGGGAACTGCTTCTCTCTTCGGAGCCAGCACCAGAGTAAACATGGATGTACAGACAACTTTCACTGGATTACTGTGATACTGAAGAAAACTTAATATGATGATTTTCAATTTTTCCTATGATACTATGATATAACATTACAGCAAAAGATGAGACATAACATGTCTTTGTATCTAGAAAAAGAAAATGTTGAAACACTGTTTTCATAAATATGTAATATGTATTTATTAAAATTCTTGTTGCAATGTTGCTTTTGTCCTGCAGAGGTCACTGTGGTCTGACTGAAAGATTATATCCTGTGTGTGTGTGTGTGTGTGTGTGTGTGTGTGTGTGTGTGTGTGTGTGTGTGTGTGTGTGTGTGTGTGTGTGTGTGTGTGTGTGTGTGTGTGTGTGTGTGTGTGTGTACTCACTCTGTATCTACAGTAGGGAGACACATAGTAATAGTTGGACGAATCTCCAAACTTGATTCTGTGCTTACAGGTTTTGGTCTGACCGCTGAGGGCACATTTTCTATCAGACACAGAGAAACAGAAAGAAACTGTTGATGATTATAACACATCACTGTGACCTGTCTCACCGTAAGGAGAGATAGACTCTGGGTTTTATTCATTTATAAAAAAGGTGCTTCCTGGTTTCTTTCCCCCTTATAATCGCTTATCTGCTGTCTTTTACTGAAGGCTTCTATTGGACTAATCCGCCGGTTTTTACTGAACTTGGAAAACCCAGTTTTTCTCACTGTGCACCTGGAACATCATGCAGAACGATCTACAGCACTTTTAAAAAAAAATCCAATTTCAATCCTTCATTTCATCTGATTTCACTTCCAGCTGTTCTTCTTTTTGCAGATTCACTTCCTTTATATTTTAATATATAATACTTTTAATATTTATCTTTCCTTACCTCAGTGTATTTCTGAGTTAAAATAAAGGTGGGAAATAAAGTCTTTAATGATTTCAAAAGGAGAAAAAATGAATTTGTCAAAAAACTATCAACCAAAATAAAACTATACAGGACTAATGCTAAGACTGGAGGAAGCAAGGAGGGAGCAAAGGAAGCAAGGACAGAGGGATGAACCTGAACAGAAGGAGGGAAGGGAGGAGGGAGTATTATGAGTTATCAGGGGTGGAAGCCAGGCGGGGTCGAGAGATTTAAAAAGTGCGGATGGGAGACCGAGAGAGAGAGAGAGAGAGGGTCGGACTTACGTGACGAGCTCGGCCCTTCGTCCACTAGAGGAGGAAATTGAGGGAAGATGGAGAGATGATGATGAAGGAGTGAAAGCTTGATGAAGAGGAGAACGAGTTTACGAGTGTGTGTGTGTGTGTGTGTGTGGTGGGGACTCACTTTGGTCCTCCACACTCCACCGCCGAGGCTTTGACCACGGGCAGCGGCTGGAAACCGACCGGCTCCACACTGAGCGTGTTCTGCTCCACGGCTTCCAAGATGGCGGAACCCAGCTGAGAGAGAGAGAGAGAGAGAGAGAGAGAGAGAGAGAGAGAGAGAGAGAGAGAGAGAGAGAGAGAGAGAGCCAGACATTGAGTGACCTCCTGCCTCTGTCTGTCACTGGTTCTTAAAACAAATTCACTGGTTAAAAGAATCTACAATAACACGCAGGCAGCAGACTGATATTTAGAAAACGATAACACTGACATGGTTGACGTTACTTTTAGTCTCATGTCTTGATTTCAGCAGGTTCAGGATCAATGTGACAGTCAAACATTTAAATCACATCATCCAACATCTTAACTCCTCTCCAGTTAAACCCAGACAGCGAGGAACATTTCACTGAACAGGTGAGTGAATCTGAATCATCAGCTGATCTGCAGTGAACAGGTAGCTGAGCTAACGCTAACGCTAAAGAGAGCAGTTCTGAGTTTATAATGAGAGCTGAGTGAGTCTGAGCAGAGTCATATAGAGGTGTTTGTACATGAGAGGGACACCTTTAACTATGTTTAGAAATAATTAATACTTTAGACAAAAATTTAAAATGCAATTCATAAAAATGAGACTAAAATTTCAGTGACAAAAAACTAAATTAAAACGTCTTCGGTAAAACTGAACTAAAACTAATACTAATACATTTTGTCAAAAGACTAAAACTAAAATTAACCCTGTTGTGTAAACTCTCTAAACTCTGATGTTTAAATAAACTTGGCAAATTAGAAGTAGCCTTTATTGTCGTCTTTGTACATGTAACAAAAATATTATTTGTTATTATATCAACAAACATAACTGTCAGTTATAAGCTCTGAAATTTGATGCTGGTGCATCTTTAACGAAGCAGAGTTCAAGTTTGTCACTAAAACACTTTGGCTCCTTGACGTCTGACAAACATGTTGATGATCATTTTAATACTTTTGAACGTTTCTGATTTCTTCCTCTCAGTGAACTCTCTCTCTCTCTCTCTCTCTCTCTCTACCTCGCTCTTGCTGAAGGTGAGGCAGGGGTAAATGTCCTCGCGGTAAACTCTCTCCAGGAAGCAGCAGCTCCGGTCGAGCGTGGGCTCCTCCTTCCACGCCTTGAACTCGCTGAACAGCTGACTGTCCACCTGCAGGGATGAAGGGGAGTATTAATTTACATTTATGTCACTTTCACTTCCTAGTGTCTTTCTAATAACATGATCTGGGGCCGAATCTAATGATTATTGATAGATAAAGCTCTGTGGGCAGACGTGTGCACGCTCCTACCTCTCTACACTCCCGTACGATGGGCTGCGTGGCCGACGGGTCGGGCTGCGTCCCCAGGATGGCGGAGGAGGTGCTCTTGTTCCTGCTGTGGCCCTTCCTGAAGGGAGTCTTCACGCCTCCTGCAGAGGGGAGTTCGCCCACGGGGGAGGTGGGGGAGGAGAGCACCAGCGTCTTCAGGGCCTGGACCTCCGCCTGCAGCACGTCGATCTGAGGAGAAGGAGGAGGAGGAGGAGGAGGAGGAGGAAGAGGAGGAGGAGGAGATGGTTCAGGGTGTGTATTAAACAACGTTTCAGAGTTAAGGAAGATTAAAATGCATCATTGACAATTTTGGATTGAGGAGGAGAAGGATGATTTCCTGCTCTGATGAATTTAACAAGAGCTCAGACAGAAACATCAGAGAGAGAGAGAGAGTGTGTGTGTGTGTGTGTGTGTGTGTGTGTGTGTGTGTGTGTGTTCAGTGTTGTTACCTTGCCCAGAGCTTCTTTCAGTTGTTTCTCAGCATATGCCTGTTTGACGTTGGCTTCTCTGACCATTTTGTGAGCTTCCTGGAAAACACACACACACACACACACACACACACACACACACACACACACACACACACACACACACACACACACTTAGATATTCTTCACTCGATGCATTTGTTGGGATTTAGTTTTCAATCTACACACACTCAAACACACACAAAAATCAGTTCACTCTAAAATAAATAGGATAAAAGCATAAAGTAAAGCTCAGACTGTGCAACTGTTTGTCTACTACACACACACACACACTGCTTTCGCTACAAATGTGAACAGGCTACACGAAAAACACACACACACACACACACACACACACACAGTGTCCCAGCACCTTCTACGAGGAAAAGGAAGAGTGAGTCTAGAACAAGTGGGAGAAATGTGAAAAGGAGCGACATGTTCTGAAGGCCGACCGGACAGATTCAGTCTGAGTCCTGAACCCGAACATCGAACGTCTCTGAGTGGGACGTCAGGTGGAAACGTTATCTAACTCATCCAGAATCTGAATTGTCAGAGTCACAGTTGTTTCTTTTTCTTTTTTTTTTTTTTAAATGTCGTGATGGATGATCAAGAAAAAGAACCCGAGAGGCTTTGACTTCACAATAAAACAGTGAGGTTTTCACATCTCTGCGGCCAAACAAATCTTATGTTGATCGTTTGAATCTTTTCTGTCCAGTGTCTGTCTGGCCGCTGCCTCAGGAGGAAGGGAAACAGGAAGCAGGAAGCAGAGGAGACTGACAGACGGAGGAGAGGCGGACCGACCTGGAAGAGACTGGCGGTGAGCTCCTCCAGCTCCTGGCCGAGCTGATCTCTGACTTTAGACAACCTCTCACACTCCTCATCCTTCAACAGCAGCTCCTTCCACACACACACACACAAACACACACAAACAAACAGAAAAACAACCAGCAAATGAAAACATAAAAGTAAAATCATAGCATGGCAACAACAAACAAAGAGATGAAGAAATAAAAATTAGTGAAATATGTTTGTTTCGTTTGTTTTCAGTCGTTCTCAGACACAGTGTCTTTAATATTGTGTGATTCAGGCAGAGTTGACTTTTACATTAACGTTCCTCGTGGCTTCATTCTGACATGACAGCGTAATAACTTTTAATAATTCTAATTTTAACAATAACTTCGACATGACACATTTTATTCACTGCTTGGTTTTCAAACTTATTTTCACTGTTGAAGCTTTAATCGTGAGCTCGAATGACGGACGCCACCGCCACATCTCCTCTCCCTGACTCTACTCACACAGTTTGATAATATGACAGGACGTTTAAACTTGGATTCACTTGTATTCATTTTTCTATTTTACAGGGCTGACATGAATGAAAAGTGAAACCAGGCCGTGCCTCTGAGATGGATCTGATGAGAGGATCAGTCTGCTCTGTCACTGTAATCGAGTTTATTGAATTGATTTTGTGCAGAAGAGATGATGACTGAGATAATATGATTATTACACTGATCAGCATTTAATCTCTCTCTGCATGTTTTACCTTTGTAGCTTTCATGTTAATCCAACAGAGTCTGATCCACTGCAGTAAAAATTATATTGTGACTTTCACATTAAAAGAGACCAAGGAGCTTTTTCAGACGTGATTCAGGCTGCACGTTAAATTATAACAAATATAAAACAATACAAAAAAAATATGCATTTAAATAAAATATGGAAAATTACATGATGTCAATCCAAGTCATGAGGAGCTGTGGAGAGATGTAGTGAAGTCTCACACACACACTCACAGTCCAACTGCACACACTCGCATTAAATTTTAGATTTCAATCATTTCAAGTTAATATGAGAGCGTGTGTGTGTGTGTGTGTGTGTGTGTGTGTGTGTGTGTTACCCTCTGGGCCTTGGCCAGCTCCTCCTTCAGCCTCTCGTATCCTTTCTCTCGGACCTCCATCACCGACGGGCTGCGCAGCCGCGACAGGCTGTCGCTCAGAGCGCTGCACTCCTCCCCGTCCTCTCCGGACAGGAAGTTGCCCTCGGCGGACTCCGCCTCCAGGCCTGGCACGCTGTGCATCGTTACCATGGAGACAACAGTGGTCAATTATGGGTTACAGCTCATCTACAAGGCTTTGTGTTGTCTTTCTGCTCTTTTCCCTGCAGGTTTTTACAGATAATCTGCCTCCAACAACTGCAATTAAACATTTTGAAAAAACACCAGGAAGTGTCAAGTTGTTGCGTTTTCTTCACCTTCCATTGTGGCTGTGCCGCGGCGTGGAGTAAACCGGCTGGGTGGGGAGCTGGTCAGCCCGCAGGGAGGTGGGGAGGCCAGGAGGGGGGGCTCCTAGAGAGTGGGTGCGGTAGAGAGAGGTGGGTGGTGTGCTGTGACGGGCAGGGGTGCGCTGCTCCGCTTGGTTCTGCAGGAACAGAAACACAGGGAAACCAATAAAGCCGCTGACGGTTACCAGGGCAACACACGGGAGTGTCAGGCTATCCGACCTACCTGAAGGTCAGGTGTGGTGGGCGAGGCCAAGTTCACCTCGTGGAACCCCTCCAGAGTTTCGGCATTGCTCTGACCGCTGCTGCAGGCCATAGCAGCTGCTCTCAGACATCATACACTCTGCAGAGAGCGCACACAGCTGTTAGTGATGCTGCAGGGTTTATTCCACTTCACAAACATTCACAACAGTGAGTCACGTGAGGCTGACGCCGCTCGCAGTCTGAGGTCGGTCCAGACTAAAGACAGTGAGTCAGCGACCAACAGCGGCTTCACATCTTTGTTTGTTGATGCGGTAAACAACAACAAATCTGCACTGATCGGTTACAAGTATTTTTCCCACCGCGAGTCTGCTTTCAAACTAAACGTGTTCAGCACTTCAGTGTTCTTCTGAGTGTGTGTGTGTGTGTGTGTGTGTGTGTGTGTGTGTACCATAGTGCAGCTGTAGATGTAGAGGCTGGGAGGATGGATGGAGGCTTTGCAGTCAGTCAGACGCTCATCAGACGAACAGGAAGTGAAAACCGGGACAGTTTACAGGTGAACCAGTGACTCAGCAAACACACTCACACCTGAAAGAGAGAGGATGAGTTTTTATTCATTTTCTACTGGGCATGTTCATCATTACAGACTGTTAATGTAATTACCAATACCATAACTAAGTTTTTGATGACTGGTGCACAAACTGCAAAGTTCTCACATTCATCAGTTTAATTGTGTTAAACACAAACAAACAAACAAGAACTTTTCCCAGCAGCAATGATTTAAATAGCTTTAGATTTAATATCTTTGTGTTTTGGTCAGTTGGTTCAGCAAAACAAAACATCTGTGACATTTTATAGACTAATCAATTATTCTAAAAATAACTCAAATCAGGGCTGGGCAATTTATTTCATTTCTTTGATCACGATTTTGGCTTTCAATGATTATGAAAACAAGATAAGAGATCGAGATAAAACAATTAATTTGCCGCATTCTGCTTTGCAACAATTTTCAAAACTTTTTGTTTTGAAATCTGTTATCTATTTTAGAGACGTTTCCAAACTCAATGAGTAATCGTGATAAATAATCATGATCTCAATATTGATCAAAATAATCGTGATTATGATTTTTGCCATAATCAAGTATAACTGATAAGGAAATTGTTAGTTGCAGTGTTAGAAGAATAATAAACTAAGTGTCCGGGTATATTCAGGATGACAAAGCAGTAGTAAAGGATCAGTGTATGAACTCAATGTTCACACAGTGGGATAAAAGCACAACAACACACCACAGGTTTAACTGTTGATCACTTCCTATTAGTAGTTTATCTTTTGAAATGCTAAAAATCCTGTCAACCATCTACATCAGAGACATCATTTCTGCAGGATGGAGAGTTTTAAGGTTCATGGTCCTGAGTGTGGAGGACACCACCTCCACCTTTAAGCCACCGTGTTAAAGTCATGGACAGAACATCCAGGACAAGGAGACTGTAGCTCCATCCGGACGCAGCAGAATTAGACAGTCAGCCTTTTTCTGTGAGAGCAGTGATCAGTGATACTGTACCAGCGGAAACAAAGAACTGCACCACATACAGTCCTTATAAAACAAACTTATTATTATTATTATTGTCATTTCAATTTATTATGTAGAAAATATATTTTATCACTGGGTCTGGCACATTCACACTGAGGTTGTTACCACCAGAACTGAATGATGTGCTCTGTCCCACATAAATAAACAAAACAAACAAATAAACAAATTCAATCGTGTGGTTGGTCCGTTTGCTTTCAGACCATGAATGATCCGCATCGGAGTCGGCTTGGGAGTGAGGCCAAGACCCTCCTTTTCAACTGGTCTTAGTTTGGTTGTTGGACAGTTTTCACACACACTTTTAACAACCACCCTTCCACTGCTCAATGAGTTTTTACTGGATTAGTCCAACAAACCTACAATGCAATAATCATACAGAACGAACATTTCCCCAGTCCGTAACCCAGCACACCTCCTTCCGCCTTTTTCCACCTCCAGCAGGTTTATGATTCACTTTATGAAGCCAGACCAGGATTCTGGTTTTACTTTTACTTCCTGGGTCAAACTCCAGTAACAAACACACAGACTCGGGAGTGACTGACTCCAAAACTCCTCCTGTTTCGCCTGAAGCAGAGAACAAAGCATCAAGTCTTATTTTCATACCAGAGATCCATCCCTCCATCATCATAATCATGATCATCATCATCATCATCCCAATCATCATCATCTGTTCTTAAAATAATCTGCGTGCAACTCTGTGTTCGTATTAACCTTGCTTTTGTTTCGCCTGCCTCAGCTCAGCAGCACACCGGTCCCACCTGCTCAGCATGGTGTGTTTCTGGGTGTGTGTGTGTGTGTGTGTATGTGTGTGTGTGTTAAGTGGGTGTGTCACACACTAAGTATATACACAAAAGTTGGACTCAGTGACTTGTTTGTGAAGACAAATAAAACCTGTGTGACTCAGAAAACCTCACGTCACGACCTCAGTTTATTTACAGGTCAGACAAATAACAAGGTCATTGTGTTTTTCTTTTATATGATTATGTCGAAGTCCCACATTCTTCTTTTAATGAGTGTCTGCAGACACGTCCATTAAAAAGGTTATTTTAGGTTTCATCCCTCCTCAGTGAAGTTTCACTTGCACATGAATAAGATATGAAGACGATGCTAAAACATGATGTATATTAATCCACCAGAATTAACCTTCAGGCGTGTTTATGGCTGCAGCTAATGATTATTTCCATTATTAATTCATCTGATAATTATCTTCTCAATTTATTGCTACATCACTGTGTCTATAAAATGTCAGAAAGTGTTGAAAAATGCCACACACCGCATCGCACCTGTCAGTCAAACCCAGGTGAAACCCCACCCGCCTCACACTAGCCAACCCTTCCTCTAGCCCCCTCTGCCCGTCTCCATGGAGACCAGTCCTGTTGAACCTGTGGTAACCTAACACGCTGATGAGGGATGCCGGGTACTGATCCAGTTACCCCTGCTGCCCGGTAAAGGCTCAGCCCGTGTGTTTACAGTCGTCATATGCGGCATTACGTCATCAGACACGCCGACAACAACATGAAACACTTTCAGTCAGCAGCCCCTAAATCAAATGATGAGAAATAACAATAATATAATAAATAGATACTGTGTGTCCCATTAACCATGATTCAGTTCCCATGAATTGTCAGTTGTTTCCACTTGGAACATCCAGAAAATAAGACTGAACACAGTCTGCAGGAAAGAAAAACAACTGAACTGATGAATTCAGGTTTTCTCTCGATAAATAATGACAAAGTTCAAATTCAAAGTTTTGAATGTTTCACAAAGCTTTTTACAGATGTCACTTTCTAACCATTGTATCTGGGCTTTCAACCCAGACTCCCCAAATTCCCATACGCTTCAGACTGAAAGGCTGCAGGGATACACTGGTGGAAACCCTGGAAATCCAGACGTCCCAGACCTGTTGCATGACCGTCTCTTTCTTGCCTAATTTAGTGTCATTGACTGCTGGTTTGGACAAAACGTCTGAAGATGTCACTTGGGCTTTTGGAAACTTTTGGAAACTGTGACACGAGAAAATAAGCTGCAGTGTCAGATGTCTTGATAATGACAATAATTCCTGCTTGCAGCTTTACAGTACTACATGGTTAGTTAGTCTTTTGAAAGATGACGGTGTTGAGTTAATTGGGAACAAAATATTCATACCGTGATGATGATTTCAGGTTATCACCAAGTCCCATCAGTTCAAGTATTAAAGACAAGTGTTTAACTTGGTGAAACCTGACACTTGACTTTGCACTAGAACTGCAGCATACGCAACAAACACTAACTGAGTTTACACCGACAACAGCTCCTCTGTTCATTCACATGATTTCCAGCTAAAACACTATTAACTTAGAGCCTGCTGAAACTGTTTACACTGGCGCCTGTGTGCTGACAGGCTGAAGTCAAACGTGAGTTTAATAAGTGAGCTCACATGACTCAAACATTACGGACAGTGGTGGAGGAGGAAGTATTCAGGGCCATTACTTATATGATGTTACCTCTTTGTAAAAACAAAGTCCTGCATATAAAAATTAAAAACACAGAAGAATTATCAGGGAAATTTATTGAAAGTATTCAGTACTCAATGCAGTTAAAGGAACTAGTTTTAACTATTTTGTTTTATGTGGATTTCTTTTAGTTTAGTTTAGTTTAGTTTTTGTTGTTGTTGTTGTTGTTGTTGTTGTTGTTGTTGTGCTATGGATGCCATGAGCTGGGTCCTACGACTGAATCAGCTTTCTATAATAAACTTTATGGCGTTTTCACTGTTGGTCAGAAACAAAAACAAATAAATTTGAATATGTTATCTTGAGCTTAAATTAGCAATGATTAAAGAAAATTAGAGTTGCAATGGTGATTAATAGATGAGCTAATTATTTTGATTGCTGATTAATCATTTAAGTCATTTTTTTAAGCAAAACTTTTCAGACATATTGGTAATAAAGATAATTGTTGGCTGCAGCCTTACAGTACTTCTGTGATGATGAATAATATGACCTGGCCAGGGGTTTTCTGTGCCTTAATTACTACTAATAAAAGCAATTTGATAACACACAACTTTACAACAAATATAAAGAATCATGGTTCTGAAAGTAGATTTTTATGAGATAAGACTACACTATGGAGGACCTGTCAGAGTTTATATTGTACTTTCAGAGCTGCAAAAGCCAAACAAATGTGTAATTATTCAAATGATTTAGACCCAAATAATGTGGAGGAGACCTGAGGTTCAGGGGCCCCTGGTGGGTTTACCCTGTCAGTCCTCCAGCCTTGCCTCTGAAATGTAGTAGAGTAGAAGTGGAAACATGAAATGGAAACACTTATGTAAAGTACAAGTGCCTCAGATTTGTATTTAAGCACAGTAATGGAGAAGGGCACCTGTTTCAGGTGACAGCTAGGTTTACTTAGCACTGGTTTAGCTGGAGCTAGCATGTTGGATGCTAAGATGCTAACAACTACTGAGCATCGGGGGGCGTGTGGAGGGGAGGAGGGGCTGATGTTAAAAAGCTAACGGGTGTTATGTGATACTGCCCGCATCAAAGATGCATGAAAGCGGCGTCTCATCGCTTCGTGTCGGCTAAGGTTTCGTTGCCACATCGAGCTAACGTGTATTTAAAATTACATTGCCGAGCTAACGTTAGCTAAAGTACCATCAGCTTCATTCAGAGGATATTTGAGCATTTCTGTTAGCTGCGACAGTCATGTGAGAAACACTGCAATAAACAAACAAACTGACAAAACAGCTAAAAAAAACAATAACAAATCTGTAATTTTCCTTCAGAAACTAGTAGCTAATATATATCCGTTACTCGCATCCTGAGGGATTAAGGATGAGGACGGACACCCTGCTTCCATTATCGGCCAGCGCACAAAACCCAGTCGTATTTAGCTAATTTCACTGATATAACCCACAACAAGGGGTGTATCCTAAACAAACGTGTCTCAAATAAGGTTCAGTATCATTCATCATGGACGGTCTGAGTGTGTGACTGCTTGGTGCCGAGGAAGAGGGAAAAACAGTGCGACAGACGGTGCTGTGTCCGGTAATGGGCGCTGTTACCTTAATGGTGCATTTGCATGCGGCTAAGCTAACTAGCGCGCCCATAGCAAGTTACATTAACTTAGCTGAGAATAATAATAACAACAGTAGCGTTAATAAGTCGGTAGTTGTAGACTCACCGGGCCTTTATGTGCAAAGCAGCCGAACCAGCAGCCGAACCAACCCGACAAACAAACAAACGGACACGGCGGAGCGGCTGTTGACGCAGACCGGGGCAGGTTACTCCAGAATGACGGGAGATGCGTTTATGGGTCAGTGGGAAAATAGAAAACCACCACTTTGTTTTTATAGCTGCCAGCAATATAGAGACAGGTTACCTGGGTTGTATGTATAACACTGCACCCCAGTGTCAAAAAATATAAAGTGCAGAATACAAAAGGTGTCAATACATGTGTTTTTTTAATCATTTGAAAATAATGATAATAATACATTTAAAAATCCTCAAATGAACACACAAAAGGCTTAGTAGGAAGGGGAATAATTCAATAGGGCCCCAACAAAAGCCTGGAAGGAAAAAAAAAAGACCCCATATAAGTTAATCAAATGGACTGCAGAATCAGATACAGGTGGTGTTCTCTGGTGAGTCCTGTTTTTAACCTAGGTGTGTTAACATTTTGGCAAACTGGCACCATTAAAAAGTAGCAGATCTAACTATTAGCAGCTCCTGTTTGCAGTGTACACATGGATGCTCAGACAACTATCACTGATTTACTCTGATACTGAAGAAACCTTAAAATTGTTATGATTCTCAGGCAAGTTTTGAACCACCTTTTTCAATAATTTCTGAACAGTTTTATCGACGTTTATTATGGATGGACATCATAAATAATAAGTCATGGCTCTGAGAAAGAGTGTGGTTTTTGAATCAGATTCACCTCATGTACTTGTATCCACATATAAGTCCCTCACACCAAAGAAAGAAGGAATAAGCTACGGGGCTGCAGCCAGCAGGGGGCACTGAATACAAACAAATCAAGAGTGTGAAGTCCTCTCCTCATTTATTTTTAATTCAATTCTTTGCCCTTTGTAGTAAAAGTGCATTTTCATTTGCCACATTAATTTATCAGTTTCTCTAATTTTGGAAACTGATTATGCACACTCACAGATCCCTGCTTTATTTAGATATAACTTTTCAAAGCTGTACAAAGAAGTATAAAGTTTAATGAATAAAGAGCAATTTCTCTCAAGGAAGTCAATCTGGAAGTTAATATTAAATCCAATCCATAGTCTTGTTTTCTTCCACTGTATCTATAGTATCATTTAGAACCAGTAAGTATTTTTATTGGTCCCTGAGTCATGCAGCGTAGTGACTCTGTAAATCGTGGACTGCGCCATGAAGTGTTGAGCCATAAATATAAGTGTTTGCTCAGTGCCAAACAAATCTCTCGGTGAAATGGGTCAAACGGCAAAAAGGGCAAAGGTTAAATATCCTACAGTTCCTGAACCTATCCCAGTGAAACTCCGATGTAGGTGTGTGGTGTGAGCGCATTAGATAACTTTCCAGTGTGTCACTATCATCACCTCACACCTGTATGAAACCACACACACACACACACACACACACACACACACACACACACAACACACACACACACACACACACACACAACACACACCCTCCTGACGCTGTGGGCGGAGTCTCTTCGTGACTTAAAACTGGTGCGTAAGGTGCCTGTCATTACGCACACGGAGCTCAGCAGGAGCGCACGAGAGGAGCGCGAAACCACTGGACTCTTTAAGAAAGATTCTTCCTTAATTCACAGATTGAAGTTGATGCTTCCTCTGTGAAGGAAACGAGACTGGTCCGCTGTTGATGTTACGATGATCGATCTGTGGAGTTGTTGGGTAAGTCGCTTTAAATATTAATATATTAAACAGTAATAAGTTGTGTATTCTAGCGTGCACTGCGAATATACTGTATTATTTATTACATCATAATAAAAATATCTGTGTCAGTATATTACATTCATGAAAAATTTAGAAAAATGTATCTCTGATCAATATAAATCAACAATTTGAAAATGGAACAGTTCATAGTTTTCTTTATTTTAATTTCCCAGAGTTATCAACAAGATTCAGTCAATCTAAGTCACTTTTTCCTTCTCATATTGTTTCATTTTGATATTTTTTAGAGCCTAGAAGAGGTAAAACTATCCAATATTTGACAAGAAGAAAGCAAAAACAGATGTATTTTTTGCTATTTTGAATGTCATTGTGTCTGTACACTTGTACAGAAAACAATGAATTTGGGAGAAATTTGAGGTAGAATAACTTTCTTTGCTGCTGCTGCTGCCTTTTAGAACAATAGAATGAGGTTTTTATCTTTTATCCTCACCTTTAGGTTTAATTCATGACCCAGCAGATTTATAAAGATGTTATGTGTTGGTCCAAGCTTGTGAACAAAGTTGCCTTGGCTGCAGACATTATGTTATCATAAGCTGAATGAATGGTATTATTCATATATTCAGTGTTTTTCTTGGCGTCTCAGTTTTCTTTCTGGCGCCTTTTTGTTTTCTGAAGTCTTTATCAGAGCAACATTACACAGGAATGTGTTCAGCGGTTTCGGCTCCTGGAGCCTGTTGTGCAGCTCTACCTGTTCAAGGTTAACTGGTCCATCAGGTGTCTCTGTGATGTGATGCTGGGTTGTAAACTTAAGTAACTGAGTACATTTAGTCATTCTGAGGTGTTTTTACTTACTTTTATGCTACTTTATACTTGTATTCCTCTAGATTTCTGAGGGAAACAATTTACTTTTTACTCCACTGCTCTTATCTGACAGATACAGTTATAGATTGTGCATAAAAACACTAATAAACAAATAAAATACAGTAAATTGTTAAACATTAAACCAGTGCTCCTGATATTTTTGGCTTGCATTTCCACCAAAGAGACATTTCCCCATGAAAACTTTTCACATAGTTCCAATTAAATTATTGCTTGATAATATTTTTGTTCCTATTAATCATTTCAATTTAATTCTGATACTTTAAATACATTTAAATGATAACAATTTTTAACTGAAGTAGGATTTTTAAAGCAGGACTTCTACTTGTGTAGGAGTTTTTTTACATTCTTGTATCAGTTTCCTTTGACCTTGAGTAACCTCTCCCTGAGGTCAGTTGAATGTCACCTGTTTGACGCCTGGTCCATCCTCTGCGTCTCCAGACTCTACAGAAGATTCGATGATTCTTCGGAGCGAGACCAGATGAGACCTGCGAGCACTGGACCCTTCCTGAGATGTGCAGCTGACCTCTGACCCTCGCACCATGGACGTCCGTCTGCAGGCCAACCCTCAGCTCCACTACGCAGTCAACGGGGGGGCCGGCCGAAACCCCAGGTTTGGTGTAAGTATCTGAAAACAAAATCTAGGTTAATCAGGACCAGATTGAGGATGA
Source organism: Seriola lalandi dorsalis (assembly GCF_002814215.2). Lineage (NCBI taxonomy): Eukaryota > Metazoa > Chordata > Actinopteri > Carangiformes > Carangidae > Seriola > Seriola lalandi. The sequence continues at coordinate 425,812 of NW_019524962.1, read as the reverse complement.
ACACACTTGAGATCTGCTTTGCCAATGAATTGACACAACTGTTATATAAACTACAGCCTGCAGCTATATATGTTGCATTCACGTCATATGGGATTCAACCTACCAAGCCATTTGTTTTGAAAAAAACACTCTTAATATGTGAATGTGAATGTTACAAATAAAGTTACAGATAAAGTAAAATTCATAACATTACAGCGTCTAACAACAGACTTTGCCATCACTTCTGTACTTTTATCGGAGCTTGCAGAAAACTTGGATGAAGTCTTGGATGTTGACATTTATGATATTTACAGGTGGGGAAACTGATAATTACGATAACTTTGATATGACGTGAACGTGGCATTAGCCTAGCTTAGCATAAAGACGGGACGCAGGGCTGTTTCTTGGACACTTTCTGACAAATAATCTGCCGTAAAACCACAATGTGTTTCTTCTACACTTTGTGTATTTACACACAACACATATTTTCGACACAGCTGCCAGATTTGAGAGCGTTATCAATCCTTTCATCTAACTCTTGGCAAGCAAGCAAAGCAATTAGCCCGTCTATACTATTCCTATAAGTCCCACCTAAATAATTATCGTCTACAATAAAGTAGATCTATTGGCTGTTGCCGGGACAACTGCTGCCGTATAGGGGACACAGGTTTGTATAGAGTCGTCTTAAACACAGTAAACACACTCAGCGTATCAGATGAACAACTGATTACACAAATCTCTGCGTTGTGTTTACACAATGCACCCAGTCACCACAGACGCTGAGAAATTACACCTGCTTAATCCCTTCGCATGCCTCGGGGATGACATTCATTATCAACGCATAACACGGCCAAACCGGTCGAGCTGCAGTTTTCTAGGTCCTGAGCTGCTTCACGACAATGTGCACCATTCAGTCCAGCTGAAACCGGAACATGTTTATCTCCTGTGGTTTCAGTTGGGTGTTGCTGCAGGTGTTTTTTGTGTGTCTGTCTGTATGTGTAAAGCAAAACAAGGCTCTCGGTAACCTTGTTGTGGCGCCAACACCGATGTCAGCAACAAACTCTGTTTGCCCTGTCAACCACGAGCTGAAGGTCATCACCTTGAAAACAGCTCAAATAAGCAGCTTCCTTCAGGCTGGTGGTTGTGTAATTGTAGTAAAACATGGCCTGGGATCAAAACAACCTGTGAGATGTTCTATTCATCGTTGTACAAGTTCTGTTTATACACTTCAAGGAAAAACAGTAATTCCACTTCCGCTTGTAAATTTCCTTCCTAGTTCTGAATAGTTTGTTCAGTCTGGTCACTAGTGATTAAGTTATAAGGAACAGATTTGGGAATGCTCTTATTTGCTTTCTTTGTGAGAGTTAGATAAGATGATTGTCATATCTGTAGCAGCAGCTGGTTAGCTTAGCTTAGCATAAAGACTGGAAACAGAGGGAAACATGAAGCTTGGTTCTGCCCAAATGTAACAAAATCCCCCTAACAGCTATGTGTTTTTAATTAACACATTATATCTCTTTACAAAAACCAAAGCAAGAAGCTGGAGTCAGGATGTGGTTAGCTTAGCTTAGCATTAAGACTGGAAGCATAGGGAAACAGCTAATCACCCATCAACACCTCTGGCGCTCAGTGATTAACAGGCTGTATATTGTCTGTTTAATCTGTTCGCAAACAGGGATGGCAAAACTACATTTTGTGGTTTTATGAGAAGGTAAGACTTATATCAACTGCAAATAGGTAGGAAAGAAACGGTTTTGGTTTTAGTCTTTGTGCGCGATGGCTCCAAACGTGGCAACCTCACAGCAACAAGAAGACTTTGGGACAGTCACTGTGCCCAGACTCTTTGCCAAGAAATAGTTCCAGCGCATAACTCCTCCTAAAACCACGAACAGTGTTTTCACATTTCTGTTTGTTTACATATTAAACAAATGTTATTTTTTAATTTTCTAAAGGGAATGCATTGATAAAAAGTAGAAGAGAGAAAGGTGTCTGTAGAGTTCTACCTATGTACTCCTGCCTGCAGGGAATGAGTATGCCAACAGCTAAATTAATTTGTTTGTTTACCATTTAAGCGTCACTTAAAGTGAAATATCAAAGGTATTAAAACTAGATTTTGACAGAATGTACCTCTACAAGGTTTTGTACAATTACCAGTTTTGTTGTAATGTTGTAAAAGGAGCATGAAAACAGATTTTACTGCACATACTTTACTCGTTATGTAGTAGGTTTTCGTTGAAAAGGCTCCAGTCCTTCCTTTACAGCGGCTTATTTTTAGGTCCACGACACATTGTCACAGGGGGTTACCTATTCCCTACAGCCATGTGCTTTAGTTTAAATAGGTGGACTCGATCTTTATCAGGACTGAAAAAAAAAGACCACAAAGGGAAGCAGCAAAATCAGTAGTCACAGTGTGTTGTTACTGGATAGCCAATTGTGTTGTTTCTCAGTGGCAGCACTGTGTGAAGCAGGACAGGTAGCTGTGGAGGTGAAACACAGATGGGGAGAGGCAAGGAGGGAGGGGCAGCAGAAGAGAGGGGCATTTGAGCTAAATATAGGGTGGGAGAGAGGTTTGGAGGGTTGGGATGCAGGAACAAACAGGCCTGTGTTCACTCTGTACACACGGCTACTGTATGAGAAAGTCATAGTGGATGGTTTGCACCGTGGTGACGAGAAAGGTTGAAGACGAGTCTGGTGCTTCTTTACTAAAAATTAAAATCGGAAAGTAGAAGAGCAGCTTGAAATAATGATACTGAAGAAGTGGAGTCACAAGTTTTAACTGGTTAATACCAGATTCAAACTTTTACGACATGCTCAACAATTTTCTCGATGAAGATATTCGCACATCTAAATGTTTAAGGCACGTAGCCTGCACTGGTTTGCATCTCGCTCTGTGTGCATTGTCAAAATTAGAAAAAAAGGACATCACACCATATAAATAATATTTTCTGTGCTTTGGCCGTGACAGGAAGACGATGCTCTGAAGTTTCTGAGCCAAGAGGAACAGGAGTGCATCCAGTTCTTCGAGGACACCATCGACTCTTTGGAGGAGGGTCTGAGCGAGGACGACAAGAGGTCCGGGCAGATGAAGCCTGCCGCAAGCAGCAGCGGTCCTGTCGAAGAGATGGACAGATGCCTAACCTCGAGCCCCAAACCTGCGGTCACTGTGTCTTCCCTCGTGGCCAGACCTCTCAGTCCCAAAGACCAGGATATTATAGACCTGGTCCGCCCAGAGCCGGACTTGGTGATGACGAAAGAGCCAATCTTTAATCCCACCACTCCAGGTAGAGTACTGCAGTTGGTTATTGTATGAATCAAGGTACCCGACACAATAAAGAATACTTTATTTATTTATTGGCCTATAGTTACTTCAATATATTAAATCTAAAAATACTGGAATTAGCCTGTGAAATCGTTACCATGGTATGTTTGGAGGTTGCTAAAAACCCCCAAAAAGAGCCAAAACTCAAGTCATTATCAGATTTTCACCTTGCAATTTGTTCCTCCCAGATTTTCAGAGTATGTTGCCGACCCCTGAAAGCCACTTCGAGATAAAGCCGTGGCGTGATTCGATGGACAGCTTGCCTTCAGAGTACAACCCTCCCTTACCAAGTGGCAGCTTTGGGCCGACAGACAGCCACTCCTCCTACCACCCTCCAGGCTGTATTCCCACTCCGGTCCTGATTGCCCAGAAGATAGCTGAGAACCAGGCAGGTGGAACCTCCACCTTGCTTCCCTCCTCACTCCTCCACCGCCGCAGCCTCGACAATGAAAACCCACCGAGCTACAGCGCAGATCCTCCCGTGAAACAGGGTCCTCCTACCTCTGCTAAGCCGCCCCGCTTCCCTGCTAACATCAGCATGATACTCGGCAGCAAGGAGCACCAGAACCAGTCTCTGGCTAATGTGAACATCCACGAGAGACGGGCACAAATGCTGGCAAACCTCACAGGGACACCCCACCCTCTGCTGCAGGAAGATCCTCAGCAGGCTGCGGAGAAGAAGGCTCGAAATATTCCCACTCGCAGCATTTCCTTCAGGGACCCAACACCTGACAAATCCAGGATGGAGGCCTTGTCTAAGTTGGGCCTAAACAGGAACCGAGCCATGTCTGGGTGTCCGTCGCTCCTTCCTAACAGCACCATGCTGGATCCTCTTGCGGGTGCAGAAACCAGTGCCAAACCTCTTGAAGCCAGTGTTCCCCCAACAACAGATACCAGCACCAAAATGCCAGAAGCCAATGTTACAACATCACCTCTGAGCCAGAGTCACAGCGACAAAAAAGCAGAGATTCTGCTGACAAATTCCCTCAGGAGCCAGGAACACAGAAACCCCCAGCCGAGCCCCTCACCTCCAGCAGTGACACAAAGCAGTTACAACCCACCTCCTTTGGAAAACAAGGCATCTGTCCCCCCTCCACCTGAACTCACCTTGCTGGAATTTAACAGCTACGGAGGGAAATCTCTCGTGGTCAACCCCTCTCTTTCCTCCAGGAGCGAACCTGAAACCCATCCAACCAGCCATGAATCCAAAATCCTCCCACCTGCACTGGGTAACCCCAGCGAGTTCAACACCTACGGGGGAAAGACCAAAGTTATGACCCCTGTTTCCGTAACCGTGAAGAGGAACGACCTTCCTGACATCCTCAGCTCCCATATCGACAAGAGTCAAACCTTGCCCGCCAAATCAGAGCCGCTGCCCATTGAACTTAACAGTTATGGAGGAAAGAGCCGAACCATCAACCCTTCCGTCGGGTTAAATCGCCCTTCAGAAAGCTCAGCAAAGAGTTTCAAAGCTCCAGTGCCGACCCCGGCCCCAAGACCTCCTCGTCACTCCTACCATGGCGCCATTACTCCCCCGAAAGCAGCACAACGAGCCTTGTCCCCTGATCATAAGCGGAAGTCTGCCTCCATGTTTCGTCCCCAGGGCATCACCGTGCAGTTTTCTGGACGGGGGGCGACGAACGAATCGCGCAGGGAGGCGCTGAAGAAACTGGGGCTGCTGAAAGACTCTTGAAAAACTTTGTCGAACCTGAATCTCTGGTGCGTACCTGCTGGTGTGGGTGGTATTCTGGAAGTTTCTCCATGTGTATCTGAGCTCGAGGCGTGGTTGGAGAGAGGCATACTTTTACAGAGGAATGAAGCCGGATCCTGTGATAGACCTGCACAGCCAGTTCTCAATTCCTGGCCATAAAGAAAAACTGACAAACAAGTATGGCACTGTGCAGCTGCTGCACACTCAACACTGTTTTGACGACAAAAGTCTTAACAGATAAAACTGCAAACTGCTTCCTTTTGCCTCTGACCCAAGACATCATATGCCTCTTTTGGGACAATCTGATGCTGTAAAGAGAAACATCACAAAAGAGGCTGATTGTGAACAGCTAGATTTATTTTAAAACTGGGCCCCACTTCTGAAAATCATCTTATTGTCAACAGACCCAACGAAAAGACCTGAAACCGACAACGTGTTAGTGTGAGGCATTCAGCTCCAAGCCACGAATGAACCAATTATACTGAGGATGTAAATCCTAAAAAGCACAACTCAAAAAATTCCTTATTCATTTCCTTAAAGAACTGGGGACTTTAGTTTTTAAAGAACCGTCACTCTGACTGGAGGAAATAGTGCATATGTTGGGGACTATTTTCAGCGGTGGATTAATACACATGTGATACTATAGAGAGTTTTTCCAGGAGCAGGATTGAGTCAAAATAAAGTACAATGGGACTTTGCCTTAAGATGCTCTTTGGAAAGGGGCCCATAATATAAGTTTTATATAATATTTCCATGTCAACAATAAGGCTGGATCCTCAGTTGGGCAAAGCTGGCATTTGTTTTTTTGAGGACTTATGTTGTTTCAAAATGTAGTTTTAATACCATTATTACATCAGATTTTAATTGAATTTGTTCTTAATCAAAGTCACAAAAACTAACTGACACCCTGCAAACTTGGGGCATGTTTGTAGTCCATAATAGGATTGTTAATGGGAGCTCTGGGGAATGTATGGCATATATATGATCAGGGAAACCAGGGGGGGGCAGAGAGCTCAGTTTAGCCGCAGGGTTAGCAGGTTATTCAGGCTGCAAATTGTATTTTACGTCGTTAAAAATTAGAGAAGAAAAAAAAGAAAATTGAAAACAACAAACCCTCACCACATACTGAGAAAACACCTCCTGACCATTGTTTCTATATTTCTATATTTATATTTCTATAAAAGTATATCTCTTGTTTTACGGTGTCACCTCCCCTCTCATAAGTGAAATTATTTTTCATACCCAGGCTGTGAAGTGTTTATCACCTCTGTTACATGGGAACCTTCTTCTCTGTTTTCACTGGTTTTTGGGCATTTTTAGTCAGCAGGGAATGTGGGCCATTTTTTTTTCTGCTTTCTGAGGCGAGAACAAAGTTGAAAGCACTTTTCTCAAGAGGAATTTTATTACGTCTGACATATTGTGACAGTTATAAAGAGGCTTGTGTTGGCGTCCCGGACTAATGATGGTGCAGGAGTCGAGGGGGGGGGGGGGGGTAAAGCCGAGTTGAGCTGGAGGATATTTTTACTCCGCGGACAAAACCTCCCACGCCAAACCACAGACTGTGGAATGGGTTTGCGGGCAGGGCTTTTATTTTTTCTTTACTACGCGGAGGGAGATGTTTAAAACTGCTCTTTAGGGATGGGCGGGCACATGGCATTGTACAAAACACAAGCACTAAAACCACAGAGTCTAGAAATACATCCTGGGTCACTCATGTGTTTTATTCCTGTCAAGCTGTTGTCAATATCTTTGCCGTTTCTGACATTTGCAAGTGTGTTATTTAACTGTCTGTGTCTGTGTGTGTGTGTGTGTGTGTGTGTGTGTGTGTGTGTGTGTGTGTGTGTGTGTTAAATCCGGACTCCGGCCTCTGTAGTTCACCTACAGTAACTTTTGAAGTATATTTTGTTTCACACAGGGACGAACTCCTGTGTGAATTTTTTATTTTTGTGAATTTGTTTACAGACTCCGGTTCTCTGTAGTTTCAGCTACAGTCATTTTTGAAGTATCTAATGGTGCATACACACAGTGTGCGACTACAGGTTGTATAACACACCCCACTGTGTCTGCAGACTAGACAGATCTGCACAGACTGGGATAAAAAAAGAAAAGAAAAGAAAAGAAAAGTGCATCCATGTGTGGGGAAGCGGGACGATCAGTGTCCGTGTGGACGTCGCTGCTATGGGACAAACAGCCTGGTCGACTTTCTGACTTTTGAAATGTCCACATTATATATTGTATATACTCTGCATAATGTATGTAATGTTGAATTTTTGTCAGTCATTAAAAACAGAATAATCAAAACTTCTCTCCTGCTTGTTTTTCTTTCATTAACTGTGGAACGTGAAGAGTGAACAGGTGCTGTTCAATGATTGGCCACAGCTGGGGAATATTTCACCTGAGTGGAGCCTCAGAGGACGTTCGAAGGTGATGAGGCTCTTAAAAGGGGCAGTAAAGTACATCTGGACCTGTATCTATTGCTGCTGCCAGTAAAATGTTGGACTTGAGTGAAAGATAAAAGTTAAAAACTTAAGATTTTTACTGCGACTCACAAACTTTAGAAGAATAAAAACTGTTTATCAAACTTCTGTCTTCTTCTTCTGACTTAAAAATGTCGATAACACAGTTGATAATGATAATAATAATGATAATTACACATTTGCTGAAGCAGTGTAATTAACAGTAGAGTATCTTCAGTATGTGAAGCATGTTACACAACTCTTCTAACATTAATTTGATTTACAATCACTGTCTGAGCATCTTCATCGTCTGCACTCGTCAGTGTGAAACTAAAGTCTCATTATCAAGATGTTTTCATTTTTATCTCCAATGTGACTTCAAATTTTAAATTTGGGGAAATAGAATCGTAACATGTTTTTAATGAAGTTTGGTTTTTCTTTTACCTTCCCCCGTGTTTCACATTGGACTCGTTGTGTGTTGAACATCAGCAGCACAGAGGCAAACTGTCTGCACTGTAGACTGTTACGTAACACTTCAACACAGAGGGTTCTTTACTGAGGAGAGCTGCTGCGCTCAGGGAGTGTGTGTGTGTGTGAGTGTGTGTGTGTGTGTGTGTGAGTGTGTGTGTGTGTGTTTCCTAGAGCAGGAGGGCATCTGGATCATCTGTGGGTGTGTCTCAGGGTGACTGTCGTGTCTCTTTTAATGAGTGAACATATATCTCTGGTCCGTCTTTAACGGGGAGACGTGTCAAAGTCTGGTCTGAACACATTCTCTATTCTAGTTTACATCGCAAATGTTCCTGACTCGTGTTTCATAAAATAAACTGTCTCACCTGTGGGACACGTCGGTTCTTGGTAGTCCTACTTCTGGTCTGCACTGGACTCAGTCTTCATACACACCTCAACACTTTCTACATTGTTTTAAAAGCTTCAGAGTCTCTTGGTTCTGTCTGTGTAAAGCTTTTCCGGATCCTCACATCACTGCAGCTGTCGACACAGGAAAAAGTAAATTAAAGTGTTTACCACACGAAGAATCTTACTACACACTCGTTACTTCCTTTTCATGTCAAACAAACAAACATTTCCACCATGTTTGTGTCTCTCCAGCGTCGGTTCTCTCCCTTCTCCTCATTCTGACATTTTGGTTGTAAAATTTAAAGAGTTATGTTTCAGAGGAGACTTTACTTTTGGGCTTGTGCATAAAAACGTAAGTTAGGCAAATTAACAAAGGTCTGTTGTTTTAGTTTATATTTTTCCTCACTTGTTTTGAAAATTGCGTTTTATTAAATTTGCTTCATATTTTTCTGTGTGAAGTAATTTGAGTTTTTTTTTTATAATTTTTTTATATTTTTTAGGTCAAAAAACGAATTGATTAATTGAGAAAATCATTAGCAGATTAATAAATAATGAAAATAATTGCTAGCTGTAGCCCTGAAAGTAACTTTACTTCATAGTAACAATCATATCATCATAGAAGATGATTATTATCATTGTCATCTGAGTTATTGTCTTTGATAACTGATTGTTCGGTGGATAAAATGTTAGAAAACAGTGAAATATGTAAATCCTTATTTCCTGAAGCTCAAGCAGATGTTTTATTCAAATTCATTTTTTTCTGACAAAAAGTGAAAAAACAAAACAATTTTGAGTTTATTATTATAGAAAACTGGAATTTTAGTTAATATTCACATTTGATAATAACAATCATTATCAGTTATCAAAATTAATTTTTCTTTCTCTTCAGTGCTCATTGGTTTTGTAACGAGGGTCAAAAAGAAACAACTAATTTGACCCCTCTGGGCCCCCGTACGATGTTAATGATGTTTAGCAGTGTCCTACATATGCGGCGTTCAGAGGCGGGAGCAGGAACTGAGGAAATACTTATGTTTGCTGCCTTGTAATTAGACCTCGACAAACAGGCCGCACCCTCTCAAACACGCACACGCCATCGACACACGACTGACCTGATTCCCAGACATCGTCTTCAGATATTTTATTGTGATAATTTCTGTCCGCCATGAGCCGAAAACACAAAAGCTGGAAGCTGCTACTGTTTTCTTTTGCTTGCAGGAAAAAACAACGATAGTTTTTTTTTTTGAATCTAGACACAGACAAACTAGATTAGAGCCACTGTCGGACGCTTTTACTACAGAAGACACAGAGCTGGTGCAGAAAAAGGCCCATGCAGCAGAATACAGAGCACATTTATCCATCTACAGGCTCCACAGATAAAATGAATCTAAAATATAGTCACTGTCGTCACTAAGGAAGACTCTCAGGCACACGGTTATCCATTTGTCCAAAAAAAAAAAAAACACGTTACACTACACAAATCCAAATCAAAGCAAGCTGAATATTGTCAAAACTAACTCTTAGATGCTCCTGATTCTGGAGAAAAAAAACAAACAAGAAGAAAAAAAAAAAACATCTAATGAGACAGAAGTTGGAAAAAGTGACGATTATGTACACTCAGGTGTCCATCAGTGTGAGCAGGTCACATGACGCCGTCAGGTTTCCAGATCTTCAAGGAGTGTGAACGAGGCCGAGATGGGAAAGCGTCTGATGGAGTCAGACTCTGGTTCTGGTTGATTCAGATTCAGAGTTTGTTTTTTTTGTTTTGTTTTGTTTTAAAGTAGTAAACAGTTTTTTATCGCTCATGTTTCCCTGCTCCATTTGTAGCTAAGTGATGAGAAGACCGACACCACTGTCATGTCTGCAGGTAAATGTAAAGCTAAGACCAGCAGCCAGTTAGCTTAGCTTAGCTTAGCTTAGCACAAAGACTGGAAACAGAAACTTTTCAAGAACAAATGTTGTTTTAGTTTCAGCACCTCGAGCTCCGACTTCTATCTCTGCAGTCTGGTGTTTTAAACCCCAAACAATTCATCGATTAACTGAGGAAATAAACTGCAGATTAATTGATAATTAAAATAATCGCAACCCTCCCCCCCCCAAAAAAAAGACAAATGATTAATCTATTATCTGAGTATTTATCCGTCAATCGATTCAGCTCTGATTAACATCTAAACTTAACTAACTGCCTCAGATCAGTTTATTTTCCCTCTAATTAGTGAAAAATTAAACAGTAGAAACAGATAACAACAGACCAATTAAATATAGTGTTACCACATCGTTAAGTGCTGGTGAGGTGTTTATGACAGTAGAACATTTACAGTTTACAAGTGTCATAAAGGCAGTGACAGGCGCAATGAGGTGCAATGATTAGTTGATTAATCAATTAGTTCACTGACAGAAAATTAATTACTTTTCCTAGATAGAATTTTATAATTTGGGACTGATTATAGATAAAATATACAATCACATAATCTGCTGCTGTTTTGATAACTGATTAATCTTTTTAGCAATTTTTCAAGCAAAAACTCCCACAATGCACTGGTTCCAGCTTCTCAAATGTGAAGATTTGCTGCTTTTCTTTGCTTTATTTGTCAGTAAAATATTATTATTTTATATTATTATAATATTTGGGTTTTTTTGACAGTTGGTTGAATCAAATAAGAAGTTTTAATACATTTTAAAACATCTGCTTAAGATGTGGGGACATTATAACGGCCATTTTTCAGTGTTTTCTGACGATTCATTAAGAAAATAACCTGCAGATTGATCGATATTGACGATAATAAGTGGTGATGCACCACTCTGAATCTAGAACAAGAGGACCAAACCATCAGTCACTTTTCCACCTTTTCAACCTCATAATTTGTCCGTGTATAAAACATCATCGTCTTCCTCTGCGTCACTGGGCGAACAGTCTGTGAACACACCACCAGTGTTAAATCCTCGCACTCCCGTCCTTCGTCTCCGTCACAGCGCTGCTTCAGACCGAGCAGACGTGTTCCCGAGTCCAAAATAAAAAAACAAAAAACTAATGACAAAAAAAAATCTGTATCTTTTGCTAGTCTTGTGTAAATTTTTTTTTACCCACTCGCAGGTTTTTAACTCCTAAATATGAGTCGCTTTTTCCTCCAGCTGGTGCGACGGCGGGGGGCGATCCGTTCATCCCCCCCGCCCTTCCTGTCCGTCTCGCCATCAGTCGGCCGGTCAGGTGTTCAGTCATCTTTGTAGTTGGTCCAGACAGTTGTGTGTGTGTTTTTTTTGTCATCTCAGGCAACAGACAAAAAAGAAAAGAGAGCCATCTGTCTGACCTTTGACCTCTGACCCCCCCCTCCCTCCCCTAGGCTCCCGGTTGTTGTCTCTCCTCCTCAGGCTTCGGGCCCCTCAGCGGGGTAAGAGTGTGTTTTCAGGTCGGGGGGGGTGTGTGTGTGTGGTCTGGTCCCGGCATCATCAGTGGGTGTCTGGAGGACTCGTTCCCCGTTGTGGACCGGTTTCCTCTCCGATCTTCTCTTTCTCTCTCTCTCGCTCTCTCTCTCTCTCTCTTGCTTGTTCATTTGCTCTCTTGCTCGCTCGTTCGCTCAGCCCGGGCCCAGACTCCGATCAGCGTCTCCTGGAGGACAGAGCAGGACATTTACTGTAGAGGTGCTGAGCAACAGGAACACATTTAGAGTTTCACTAAATCAACACTTATTTGTCACTTTATTTTATTTACTAATTTTATTGTATCTTTATTGTAAATTGTATTTTATTGTATTTTATTATTAATTTCTTATACATATGTGTGTATTTTTTGTTTGTTAATGTTATTATAGCTTTTTAAATACATTTATTGTATTTCATTGTCGGCTTTGTCCTTTTTGTTTTTCACTCATCTGTAAAATACTTGTATGAAAACTGCTGCACAAATAAAGTTTGATTGATTGATTGATTATATTGGTTTTCACTGCTGGTGGTGGAGTTCGGTATTCCCTGCATTAATCCATCATTTAATCTGTTTCCTGTTCACTCCCCGACAGCAGCTGAACAGTATTTGAACACAGCTGTCTTTTTACGAGTTTTTTTTTTTTGTCAGTGAATGAGTTTTACATCCGTCAGAAAGGGTCAGTGAACACATCACCGACGTGTCATCACCTTTTAAGTTGATATGGTGAATTTATAATCAAACAATCTCTGTAGGTTCGTTGTGATTTCATACAATGTTATAAAAATATTGATTACAGCTGCTTTAAGGATTATAGCTTTAACGTTTCTCCATTATCGAAGTGACGAAGATCAATTAAAAATCTGCCTATGCATAAAATAACTAGATATGTATAATCCAGTAAATTCAATCCCTGACAAATCTCTTTTATTATCTTTTTATATTTTACTGTATTAAAAAAAAAAAAAAAGATAAAAATCTTTTTCCCTCCAAAAAGATTCACCGTTATAGAAACATATGGAATATTAGTATCAAACGACAGCACCAAAGCAAAAGTGAGATTTTTGTCTTTTGATAAATTTCTGCCTCCGACCGACAAAATCTGCCACTTTAACACATTAATGCAAAAATCCAACATTGCCATATAACTGTATAACTCAGTGACTTGCAGCATTACCTGCAGCGGTCTGACAGTTTATACAGTCTCTGAATATCGAAGATCCTCAGCCTGATCATGTGACCAGATGTTGACTAATGTAATTTAAAATCAATATCTTATATCTTGACACGCTCTGACTTCCCTACACTGACTGTGTGTCTCACATCCTCTGCTCCCTTTTCCTTTGTCTTTTATTTTCTTCCTATAGTTAAATAAAATACCAACTGTAAATCTTCTTACCAAAATAAGAGTCACATTTGTGGCAAAACATGAGTTTACCTGCCACAAAATGAAAAAATATGAAGATAGCACCAAAGCAAAAATTCATGTTTTTGTGCAAATGCATTTGTATCTAACAAAATGCCTGGAGACTTAATCATATGTTGTGTTGTCACTCCACTTTACAGGAGCAAGAAAGACTCACAAGCTGCTGTTAACGTTAAAGTATCAACTTCAAGTAATCTTTATTTCCACGTTTCCAGAGATTTTAAAGAAAAATTAATAATCTCACTTGAACCTGAAAATCAGAATCAGTTTAAAGTGCAAATATAAACAGGAAGTCCTCAACAAAAGCTTTCCTCTGTGTGTGTTTTCTTTTTGTTTTAATTAACTTGCTGAAGCTTCGTCTCTGGTGATAATGGACACACAGTGTGCGGCTGCTCTAGTCTACTCCGTGACATATCTCTGGTTTCTCTGCTGCTTGTCTCTCCTGTCTTGTCTCTCTTGTCTGTCTCGCTTCTCACGCACTTCATTTCTCGCCTTTTTCACTCTGTTCGACGAGATACTGATGAGGGAGGGGAGGGGAGGGAGGGGGTCAGTACAGAATAAGATGATGAGCCCTGACCCAACACATTGTGCGGTTTGAGTGTCGGCAGCGTTGAGTAATCGTGGGGCTCGCGTCTCACCTTCCTCCGGTCTTGAAGATGAGGTCGGCGTTGGGAGCACCTTTCGGGTGCTGGTAACGAGGCCGACGCTCCCGGTTGGTGTTGGCCGGAGCCGGGCGCTGGGCGAGGGACTGCATCATCTCTGTAAAACACACACACACACACACCACAAAAGAGGTGAGTGATTTAAAAATGCATGACTGTATAGGTTCTGTTCTCATCATGCATCAGTAACCACGGTCACGGCGCGTTACCCTGGTAATCCTCCTGCTCCTGTCGCTCATTGATGTCCAGGGTGAGTTTCTTCATCCTCATGCGCTCCTCCTGCTCCGCCTGCTGCTGGTTGAAGTGGTTTGCCGCCAGGTGTGATGACAGGGGCACGTTCAGGATCTTGTACTGTTGACGAGAAGCACACTGTGTCTGTGACACACCGACAAGATCTTGGATCCAGTAACAACAAAACACAGGACAGGTTTGGTTCGACCTCGTCCGCCGCAGACATCACATGACTTAAATCTCAGGCAGACAAACACACTGTACTGACAGGAGGTCAGTGTTTGTCCTGTGGCACAGAGCAACAGTTAGCAATACGTTGTGTTACCAACCGGCCTTGGGTCAATCCGAGGCTGGATTACCAACCAGGCAAAGGAGGCAAACACCCAGAGGCCCCAAATCCCCATGTTTACTCCACGTCAGTTCCATGTATGTAAATGCATTAATCAGTATTTTGTTAGACATTTGCATCACTGATGTTGGGTCCTCCGTCCTGTGGCCCCTGTTTTACAGAGAGGAGCTTGTGTGTCTTCATGTGCTTTAAAGATCTTAAGATAAAAACGACTCAAACAGTCCTTAGTGTACTGGCTGCTTTCTGGATGTCTGGGGAAATAATGAAAACGCCATGTACACTGGGGCTCAATATGGGCCCAACAAGAACCGATTTCCCCAGGGCCCCACTAGGAGGTGAATCCGGCCATGGTTCCAGGTACATCCCACGCAGAGGAAGTGAGGACAGTCACAAAACAAACACACACACATAGAGGATGCTTTGTAAATCAGCTGAGGCCGTGTGTGTTTACAGAGAGAGAAAAGTCATTTCCCATCCACACACCTCACAAACACACCTACAAAGATTTTCTGTGTTCTCTCCAAACTTCATATGAAAAGTGTTTTGTTTTGTTTTTTCTCAGCCTGTGTGTTTCTGGCAGTTGTCCTTTAAAACAGACTGAAGCCGTGTGGACTCAACGCTCCATTAAACCTTGGAGCTGGGGCAGAAAGCTGGACACACCCTGCAGCACAAGAGCCAGCCTTTGCCCTCAAACCACACATTCCACCGCTGCAGTTCGCCTAAACACACACACACACACACACACACACACACACACACACACTTAGCCTTTCTATGCTTGTGAGGACCATCGTCGACAGAACGTGTTCCCCTAACCCAAACTTCAACCGTGTATTGAATTTCAATATATATAGTAAATGTACATATGAAGTAAAATAATATATGTATATTTATCCTATGTATGTAAAAATTACATATGGAAACTATTGGAAATTCTAAAAAATTCATATATTGATATAAATGTCAGGATAATACAAACAAGTATGTATGATTGTATTGTAGAAATATGTTACATAAATATACATCCATCCCAAAGTATGTTGATATCATGTATGTAAATATAAAAGATACATATTTATGTTATTATTACATCATTTAAATATATAGAATTTGAATTAGTTTGTCGTTTTAATAAACTCACATTTGACTATAGGTATTTTATTTATGTTATAAACTTATATCTTCATATATTCAGAGGGTGTATACAAGTGATAATAATATATCCTTATAGTTAACATATATGACAACATTACTCTTGATGTAGGGACATATGTGTTATATATTACATTTCTTTGTAGGTTCACTGTTCTGCTTCACTCTCATAGCGTCGTTCTCGATTGCAGCAGCTGCTTTCAGAGACACATCTGTAAAAAGCATCTGTCCTCTACCTGCTCAGCAGCAAACCGCAGACAGACACAGTCAGAGAGCAGCTGGTGAACATAGTGGAGCAATTAGCAGCTAAAAAGAGCCAGATATTTCCCTCAGGAGCTGGTGGAGACCAAACACAGAGCTAAAATAAAGAGCGGGAACACTGGACACAAATACGACTCCACGTGAACGATCGTGTTGCTCTGAAACTGCTGGATGTGAATATAAACAACTCATTTCAAACAAATTCACAAATACCAAACTTAAAAAGTGAAGATATGTCAATGTTATGCTCTCTACCTGTTTCTGCCGCCTCCCATAACATAACATCAGTTATAATTAACCTTCAAACAGCCCTTTGAAGTAGTGACCTCACAATCCAGACCTGTCTGCACTACCATGGTTTAAAACTGAAACTGGTCCTCACAAAAACGCAATACAACCACACAAACACACAGCTACGTCCTGAGTCAATATTATTCCTGGGCTCGGTCAGAGTGTGTGAGTGTGAGTGAATTTCAGAGACAGTGAAAGTGTATCACTCCTCTCCTCATGTGCGTTTGCTCTCAGATACATCCAGACACCGAGCAGAAGAACCGCACTACAGTCCTGTCCCTTGTGTGTATCCATGGACGTTTTGTTTGTCAGCCAGCGACACCTCTGGGTCCCTTAGGTCCTCTTTAGGGTAAAACTAAAGGGCGATCAAGCATTTGTTTGTGCTGATCTCTGCCTTTTGCAAAATAAGCAAGAAGAAGACACAGCGACTGTCAGACAGTAGAGAAGAAAAGATGGAGGCTGCTGCTCTGGACCACAGGAAAACACAAGTTTCTCTCCACAGCCCCTGGTGGTAAGAATCTGCCCCGGCTACGACCCTGTGACTCTTTCTGTACATGTGCTCTTAGGTATTCCATGACAGACACAGTTAAAAGCAGGAGCCTGTATCTCTCAGATGACTCAATATATACCCAGATACACAGTCCTCTACTTGATTAAGGATAATTAATAATAATACTGTGATCTAAAGGTGATTTAATACAATTCTCGTGTGTCTTTTACCTGCTGCTTGTTGCCCTTGCGCGTTAGCATGACGAACTGCATGGTGTCGGAGATGTCCGAGTCTCCCTCCCCGATGCACGTCTGTCCGGAGCCCCCCTTCTTCAGCTGACTCTTCAGCTGCAGAGGAATGGCCACGTCCAGCTGGTGCACCTTCACCGCCTCGCCGCTGCGCTGCTGCAGTGACACAAACACACCAGTCAGGAGAAGTTTGTACCTTTAACCGTGAGAAGAAGCGTCAATCTGGGATGTTCGGATCGAAGGAAAGTGGGTGCAGAGGGGAAGTTTGTTTCAGCAGAAAAACAGAGGGTCAATTTGCCAAACTTTGAATAAACTTTTAAATGATCTAAACTTTCTCTCCCCCTCACTTACACTGAAACCTCATTACACAGGGATCTTGTAATGAACAGTATGAACAGGAACAACAATTCAAGCGAGCAAAACCAGTGACCGCACGGCGCAAAGACTTCACTGCATTCACAGTTCAGCCGACAGCCGAGCAGCAGGATGTCGTACCTGCAGGTTCTCCAGCATCATCTTATCCAGAGCCTGAATGAAGTCCTCATCCTCAGCGCAGGCCACGTGCTTCAGTCCACCGCCACGGATGGTCACCTCCTACACAGACGCAGCAAATTAAACACAACCAGATAAAAAGTTCCCCTGTCGTCTCATAAAATCAGTGTTTTCTTAAAGCTAAATTTAAAATAGTCTCTTGCTGCCAGAACCAAGGTTAGGACGTTAATGATAACCTGCTCCAACCTCTGGTCTGTGTCAACATTCACCATCACTCATCCTGTAATCGTGACGGTGATTACACTGCTTTTTAATTTGTGGACAGATTTACGGGTTCAGCACCGAGTCTCTTATCCACAGCTCCTCATATGTTCTATCTTACATTGTTCTCCTCATCAGTCTCGTTTTCTTTATTGGAGTCGGTCAGGTAGTCGGTGTTCTCTTCTTCCTCTTCCTCCCTCTCTTCTTCTTCGTTCTCAGACCCATCCTGTGTGGAAAGAAAATAAATAAATAAATAAATAAATAAATAAATAAAAAGGCACAACCTGTTAACTGAATGGAAATTCTGCTGATAAAATCTATGAAAATTCTGATTCTACATATTTATGCTCTTGTAAAACAGCGAGTAGAATTTGAACCAATACGTTGGATTATTCATTGAATCTTTCACTTAATTCATTTTAATATAAGCGGCTGAAGTGATTCATCCAAAACGTTTATTCGATTTTCGTATGATTGACAATTCGATGAATCAACTAATCGTTGCAGCTCTGATCTGTACATTTAAGGCCCTCAGAGCAGCGCTGTTGATAAAATAAAAAGATGAATCTTCACTTTATCTTCAGACAGACTACTGTGGCAGCGACAAATATTTAATCTCTGAGACTAAGTATTTTTGTATCATATATCAAAATGCTAGGGAGGCAACAGAGCGAGCTGTCAGTTAGCAAAGAGCTTGCTGGGATACGACTGTTCTCCCCATGACGACGTTGGTCATCGACCAGCTGCCGGTCGATCTTCACGTCTGAAAACGTTGGAGCAAATTTCCAAAGAGGGAAAAACTCTAATCTAAGTCTTTAGCTGTTGTCAGTCACGAATATCAAACACGTTTGAAAGAAATCCACCCGGAAGCGACTGGAGCTGGAGACTTGAGATCAGAATCTTTTCATATTACACACTATGATTTTATCTGTGACTGTCCAACACAATAAACAAGTTCTGGCCTCAGTTTCAGGGGCTTCTCCAAACAAACAAGATCATCAAGGAAGAACAACATTATTTACAGACGCCATCAGTTGTCATGTCACAGCGTCACTCCACCAACACAACAGTGGCAGTTGGGCAGAGGAACAAGGTGAAGTTTTGGAGAGTTAGGTCATCAGGACAAAAGGACTCACATCCTCTTCCTGTTCATTCATTTCGCTCTCGTTGCCCGACTGCTCCTCAGTGTCAGCGCCTCCCTCTTCGTCATCGTCGTCGTCTTCCTCGTCAAGCCCGTCCCCTTCGCTCATGGCGCTGGAGCGGCCGTCCTTCTCCATGGCCATACCTTGGTGAAAACACAATGTACAACGTGCGATTATTAGATTGCACACAGGTGGTTATGAGAGATCGTTATCAAAATGCATGCAGCCACGCCCAACCAGGGGAAGCAGCTTCACTCAAACAAAAGCTTCAGGTATTAATTGAGCAAATATTCAGGAGGGAATTATTGCCTCATTAGTCAACCTGGATAAGAAGTGCAACCAATTACAGGAGCTAATTATGCAGCTGTGGTGACGGTGAGAAAAATGAAGTCAGGCAGGCGGCCTGAGGTTGAAGATCAGGTCTTGTGTGACTCGGGAACCGAGGAATGTTTGATCCCAGTTCAAGTATGAACAGTAAAACAATGGGACCACTGTGTTACTTAGGGGGCCTCTAATCCTCATCAATCATGCTCTCCTCCACACACACACACACACACACACACACACACACACACACACACACACACACACACACACACACACACACACATTAAAGCATTGAACTTACATATGTTTCTGAGGTTCTTGTATTTCCTTTTTATGCTGCTTTATGCTTTTACTCCACTTTATTTATTTATCACCTATAATTACTAGTTACATCGCAGAGTTAGATTGTCATGTAAAAACATATAATAAGCTAATAAAAGACAAACTGTTGTTAAAGATTAAAGAATTGGTTACTGACAGAAAAAAATCAGCTGTTTGCGGTTTAAATTTCCCAGATGTTTTAGTACAAACGAGGCTCAAAGAAGTAAAACTCTGATCTTTCAATAAAAAAGCACAAGGATTAGAGAACAGTCCAAAAGAACAAATCCATTCACTCTTATCTTCTTTGTTCTCCCACTGATCCTGTCACGACCCTCAGATTTGTCTTGTGCTTCAAGATTTCTCCATCTTGTGATTTAACTTTATATGAAGGACTTCAAAGTAGCTCGCTGCTGTATCAGTATTAAAAATCTAATTATGGCATAAACAATCAGCCACAGTACGAATAAGTACTTTTACTTTTGATACTTTCGGTACATGTTCCTTATTTATTTTTACACTGTTGTCCTGCTAACTTTGCTTCAGTAAAGGATCTGAGTGTTGCAGCGGCCTGCAGTCGGTCCCACAGTGTCACTCTCTCTGAGGGTGGAGCTAATATCTACATTTTTCTCTGCACATTCCAAGTCAACACCTTGATACTGTTGAACAAAGCCAGTGCTGCCGTGCTTTGAAGATACACCTGCCACACAAACGTTTCCTTCTTCCTACTCTCTGTCTCGCTCATTGTGTTCTGTCTCTTTCTGTCTCTGCATTCCTGGAAAGTCGTTTTTCAAATATGTCTTAATACAAAACCCACAAAACACAAGTGCACGAGTCACTTTCACATAAGAGTCACAACGATAGTCTTAGTAGGACAACATGAACGACAGTACAGACAGTACGTGAGCAAATAGGAACTTAACAGCAGTTCCAACTTTGTGACTTGTCATTCACTGATGTTATAAAATAAAGCAGTAAAAATGTGATGAATCTCAGTCTTTCTGTTATTTCTGCGAGTTGTGGACATTTACTTGTGATCAACACTCAAATATATCCAGTTTACAAACAACACCTAAAAATCATGTCCTATGAGAAACTAGAATCAGAGTCTTGGCATAAAAACAAGACTTCTGTGATTAATTGATTCTGAAAACAGATGATTACATTCCTGTCAATCGATGTGGAACACATGGATACATGTCACGGACATACCAAAACATTATTAACATTTTTGGTGGTGAACCACCTCTAATAAACTCTGCACAGAGAAACTCGGTGACCGACGTCCTTCTTTTCATTTATTTTAATTCACAATTATCATTCCTTAAATCTCTGTATTGTCTGGGCCCTTTGACTGAGTGTATGTGTGAGGTATGTGCGTTTAGCTGAGATGAACCTGTCTGACAGATGAACCAGGGTGAGGAATGATGCAGCACGATCGATCGTCCTCCTACACACCGGGGAATGCTGCTCAGCCGGGGCGACAGAGAGCGGATCGACCGGAGAGACCGGCTGCTGCACACTCACAATCCTTCACACATGCAGTAATTACATGCCGGATATAGACACTTTAGATACGAGCACACTGTGTCACTCTTACCTAGCTTGACGAGCACCTCCCTCTCCAGGTCGGCGACCTGTTTGGTGGCCTCGTCCAGGGAGCAGCTGAGTCTCATCTTGGGCCTGAGCAGCTCCAGGGTGTCGCTGATCATGTAGTCGATGTCGATGGGGAACGGGTGGTCCTTGGTCCAAACATCAATGCTCTTCTTCCACCAGATGTACCGCTGCAGAAAACACAGGACATCATTTTATTGAAGTCCCTTGAGATTTATCACGGCATAAATGGCTGCATAGAGAAAAGTACACAGCTGCAACGATTGGTCAATTAATTAATTAGTCAATCCACAGAACAATACCACATTCACGTATGTGCACAATAACACAGGACTGAGCATGGAGGTGTATTGTGAGCAGACGTGCCTGGAAGTAGATGAGGAAACAGTCCAGCTTTCTCTTGCTGGAGCCGCGGTCGAAGTACTGGCCGCACGTATCGAGCAAGGTGCAGACCATGCGGAGGCGGAACAGGTGCTCTGGGGGGTCCAGAGGGCTGGGGCTGCCGTCCTGATTGACCCCGAAGGAGATGAAGGAGAAGAGGGTGCGGAAAATGACGGCCGACTCCACCATGCGGTAGTTGTAGAGCTCGCCCAGGAACTTGGCGCTGCTGATCCGCCGCTGGTTGAACTTGGGCTGGTTGACCTGTGAATAGACAGCAGTGGATGACAGATTCAGACCCGATACTAGGGCTGAACGATATGCAAAAAAAAAATAATCATATTGCAATTATATGAGTCAGAATTTAATTGGGAATGGTCATTTTTGCATTTCACTGAAAGAAACATAAAAATATGATGATGATGTGATTTTTTCTGGGACTTTTACAAAACAAACACGTTCCTTTATGTTTGGAGAATATGATTTATAGGCCGTTGCATCTCCGTAGCATCACAATGCTTCATTTATGGTATGTTGAGACACATTTCACCTTTATCAAAACTAGAATTACCGCCTTGCGGTTGTCTGCTTCCACCAACCAACCAGCCAAGTTGCAGGAAATATGGTCACAATCTCCTCTTCCTGAGAAACAGTATTGAACAATGGCCAGAAGCGTCATCACTTCATATTATGCTATTATTATAAGCTATTATGCTATTGTGTAGCAATTTGTGAGTTACGGCCAAAAACGTGTTTTGTGAACGTTTCATAAAATTACCTCCGGCATTTCACAAGAGTGTGTGGTCACTGTGACTGTGAACTTTGTCCAAAATCTGATGAGTTCAGCCTTGAGTCCAGGTGAGAGTTTGTGCCAAAGTTACCTCAAGGCGTCACTGAGATATCATGTTCACAAGAATGAGACGGAGAACCTGAAAACTCCAGCCCTGACTGTCGGCATAAAAATTGCAGCTCCTGCAATTTCAATACTGCACTTGGTCATGTTGCAATTTTGGTTAATATTTTAAATAACTGCTCTTTTTATATTAAAGTAAACAGCCATACAACACTTTAAAAATATTCTGCTACAAGTAAAAAGTCCTGCATTAGAAATCTAAAGTAAAAGGTACAAATCTATTAACAGCAAAATGAACGACTCATCAGAGTTACATAATTCTGACCTTTAGATCTGAGACAAGCAGTTTCTAATATTCTGCATGTTGATACTCTGGTGTCACAGAGTTGTAGATTCAACCACATGAAACAGTTAGAGGTGTTGTGAAAACATGACTGTGCCAGGCGACATTCTCACGTGTCCTGCAGCATGCAGCGGTGCCCGTCACACTTATGACAGTAGCAACACGGCTTCAATCAGCTGTCAAAACTGTCAGTCAAGATTTACACCTGGTTTTGTTTGTCTTCCTGTTCTCTCACTGCACATTACCTCACCACTCTGGACTCATCAATGATACATAAACAAAACCCTCTCGTCTTTTGTCAGTAAGTGTTATTACATCACAGTCTTACCTCCATGCCCAGCCGGATGTCCTCCAGCACTCCGTCCACCACATGGATGCCCACGTCCTCCTGGTAGGCCACCAGGCCGGCCAGCAGGTTGGCCACGCAGTGGATGCTGTTGTACTTCACGTTCCAGATATTGACCATGCAGCAGATCAGGTAGCTCTTGACCTCGGGATCCTGCCACGGCAGTTTGCGCATCTGCCTCAGCACCTTCTCGGTGGTGACCTTGGACAGGTCCTTGTAGAGCAGCTTGCGGATGTACTCCTGCAGCGGCGGCCGCTTCTTCTTCACCGTCTTCTCCATGGGCGGGGGGTTGCAGTAGTAGTATGCGTTCTCCACCATCGTCACATAGCGAGCGTCCAAATGCTGCGCCTGCTTTTTACGCATCATTTGCTCCTGAAACGCAGACAGGATTTGACCAAAATATCAGCTGTTTTCATAAACACTACAACTTCAATGTTCAATATTTCTACAAAGTGCAGTCTAACTAACTAACATGTAAACATGCTGGAAGGAAGAAGTGTTTCCAGCTGTTCTGAGAAGCCACACTTGAAGGCAGGGTAATAAAGATTTGTATTGGATTATTATTGTCTGTTTTAACCAGGCTGATCCACTGTGATGACGATGAGGATGTGTACTGACCAGCAGGACGCTGGTACGCAGGTGAGAGTCGGGGGATCTGAACAGGAAGCGGCCACAGGTCTCCAGCAGTGTGCAGGCCATCTCTATGTGGTGATGGGTGAAATCAGACAGCAGCATCTGTTGGGACATACACACAGTTCAGTTAAGACATTACCATTAATCAGCTCAGAGAAAACAAAGCCTCAGATCTCAGAAACAGATTCTTCACCCACCTTGAGACAATGCAGCGTGTCTGTTTTTGAGAACATCTTAAACTTGGCCAGTTCCCCGATAAATCTGACCGTTTTATTTTTGGTCTCGATGTTGATCTGGTCCTTCTTCCGAATCTAAAAGCGCAAAACACACACAAAATTATCAAAAAAATTCAACCTTGTCATTCAGAGTATTATGCCTATATACCTACGTGAAACCTGAAGTCTCCCTTCAACATGGAGCAGAGGTCCTCAGCCACATCTGACATGCAGGGATGAAGAGTTGCCACCAGGCGAGAGTAGAAGGGCAGCAGATCCAACCTGAGAGAGGAGGAAGAGTCAGTGCGCCACTGATTAGCAAGAGACTAGAAATTAAGACAACAGCACCACCTGCTGGTGTTTGAAGGTAACAGTCTATATCTTCCTTGTCAATAAATCCCATGAAATTACCCAAACCAACATTACATATGTTGTAGTATATATCCAAAGCCTGATGTGTCCTATTCTTCAGTGCCAAATACACACTAGAGCACCATATATGTATTAATCCGCCGCTGAAGATAGTCCCCAACAAATGCACTATTTCCTCCTGTTTGTTAGAAGCTAGTGTCCAACTGTTTTAGGAAATTACTGAGCCTTTTTTTATTTTATTTACATCCTCAGCAGGAGCCAATGGGCTTGAGGCCGAACACCACAGGCAGGAAAGTCAAAAGGAATTAAGAGATGGTGTAATACAATGTTGGTTTTGGCTTTTCATGGAATTAGTCGACAGTAATGATAATTGTAGATTATTGCCATCCTAACACCTTGTCTACACATCCGAGCAGCAGCTTCAGTCCACTGTCTGTGTCTATATGAGATACATTCAGGTATGGTACTGAATTTATTCATCCATGTTTATTAATTCAGAGTCTTGTTTATGGACTCCTGATTAATCTAGTCCAATATTCCCTCTCTTTTTGCTCTGTTCTGGTCTCTACTACTAACTGCACAGAAAAACATCTGGCTCTTTAGCTGCTAAACGTTGTCTCTAACTGTGTCTGTCTGCTGTTTGGTGCTGGGCAGGTGGTTAACAGCAGATCTATCAATACAATGAACTGAAAGAGGCTAAATCGCTCCAGGGCACCGAGGCAACACAGACATTTGATCCATTGCAAATATAAAAATATGGATTAGTGCAGCTTTAAAATCGATCAAAGCTGTTCATATGGTTTAAAAGTTATCTACATACTCATGGTCAGCATATAGATGCAGTTTGCAAAGATTTACCTCTGCCTGGGGACAGTGAAGAGAGCACGGACAAGCTTCCTCCTGTTAGATTTGGTGTTCATGTTCATGCAGAAGTCCATGGCAGCCTGCAGGAGAAAACAAAGTGCATGACCTGCCATTACTCATTTGTAACGCTGTATAAT
The DNA here is from genome assembly GCF_002814215.2 of Seriola lalandi dorsalis. Taxonomy (NCBI): domain Eukaryota; kingdom Metazoa; phylum Chordata; class Actinopteri; order Carangiformes; family Carangidae; genus Seriola; species Seriola lalandi. The sequence continues at coordinate 400,672 of NW_019524962.1, read as the reverse complement.
ATGTAAGAGCAGAGGTCAGGTGGAAATATGGATGAAATGCTTTCACAGTATAATTTTGTTCATTTGTTTCTATCAAATCATCCCGACACAAAATAAGACATTTTAACTTATAAACAACATGTACACCGTGTTAAACGTTCTCCTGACCTTGTCTATGAGGTCTCTGTTGACACAGTTCGGGAGCTGCTGGATGAAGGCGTCCACGATTAGCTTCAAGTGGGACCCTGTGTTGGCCTCCTCGTCCTCTTGTTCTACACATACAAAAATAAAACATTAAACCGGGAGTTTCATGCTTTATGTTTTCAAGTTTGAAATATAAAGACTGATTATAATTGTAGTCGTACAACTGAGGTGTGATCTCTAGGTACAACTGACATTGGGTTGACATGTAAAATTACCATTCTTTTCTGAAAAGGACTTGTTTACCTTGCTCATCCAGTAGTTTTTTGGCCAGTTCTTCGTTTTCCGCCTCGTCTGCTCCCTCCAGTTCCAGAGGTTCATCGGTGATTTCCAGAGCCTCCAGCTCCAGCTCCAGCTCCTCTGTGGTGCTGGCCGTGTCCTTCCCTTCTTTCCCATCTGAAGAGGCCAGAAACAGCAGCACAGTCAGAACAACACTGACAGACTCTCCTTCTTCATCTGTCTGTGGAGTCATGAAAGATACCTTTGGCGTCATCCTTATCTTTCCCCTGGCCGCTCTTCTCGTTGTCCTTGAAGAGGATGGCAGGGACGAAGGCCTTCAGGTCCACCAAGTTTTCATAGAAGTTACGAGCATCTTCATCTTCCCAGATCCCTCCTTCCAGGTCATACTCTCCAGGCTTACCAGGGGTGAAAATATCAATACCAGGACCATGCTCTGAGAGAGCAGAGAAAGAGATTTACATATATTTAAAATACGACACACGTGTAAAAACAAACATCTCAAGAGCACGTTTAATTTAACTACACACCCTCTTGCACAGTCTTGTCCTGAGGCAGCTCTGGCATGTTTTCATCCAGCAGATCAGCCAGGGACTGAGTGTTGGCCAGCAGCTTCTGGTAGGAAGTGGCAAACTCTTCATACTGCTTGTGCCTGTCCTCACTCAGCTCCCCTTTGGAATGAAGAATTCGCCTGAAAAGGGGAGAAAGTTGTATGATAGTGAGCAACAAAGAGTGACCAAGGAGCTCTATTGCCCGTTGACAAAGGATGTACTCACCTGTTCTGCCTCTCAATGTTCTGCAGCTCCCGGTGGTCCTTCTTCAGGTGTTTGGTGAGTGATGTGAAGTACTCCCGTAGAAGGTTCTGGAAGGGCTGCTGTTTCTCTGTGCTGATGATCTCGCTCGGAGGGAAGGACAAGCCAAACTTGTCAGCAGCCAGTTTCACCTTACGGGGCACCAGACCAGCAATGTCGTCCCCACAGTGCTTACAGAAGCTGATGACCACTGACACATGAGTGTGCGTCTCCCGGTCGGTGCTAATAATGTTCTTCAGCTGCTCATAAATCAGCGAGAGACCCTCCTTGTCTGTGAAGAGGCCGACGATGGTGAGCTCGGCAATGAAGCGTAGATCTGTGCGCAGCTTGCTCACATTAGGCGCCTTGTCCTCCTTCCTTGCTTCAAAGTGCTTCTTCCACGCCTGTAACAGTAACGGAGCGAACTCAGCGTAGCGCTGGTGGAAGAGGGAGCACAGATGCACAGCGCAGCCCACATCAGAGATCTTCAACTTGGCCTCCACGACGGAGCTCACGGCCTCGCCGATGTACTTGCTGAGGTTCAGTGAAGCAAAGTCGTTGGAGAGTGAATCCCGCTGCTGTTCAGTGAGTGTACGCAGCTTCTTGACAAAGGCAGTGTTCTTTTTAAGGCTGGAGTCCAGTCGGCTGAAGAAGGCCTCTTCAGGTCGACCCTCATGGGCGTTCTGGTTCTTGCTGCGGAGTTCCTTCCTGCACTGATGGCGCTCCCAGGCCTCCTGGTGCAGCTGATGCCCCTCCTCCTTTTCCCTGTAGAAAGTAGGTAAAATTGATAAAGATATATGATGAAAACAAAACAAAAGCAAAAAACTATCATCGGATTTCTTTGATTTGATATTGATGATGCTGAATCTATTATGCCTCTGAGAAGAAGGAGGCTTTACAAAGACGACAACAGCAAAGTTCACCACCACTTACTTCAGAAGTGCTGCCTCCTCCTCACGTTGTCTTTTAGCCTCCTCCTCTTGAAGTTTCCTCTCCTGCTCCTCCTGCTGCCTCTTCTCCTCCTCCTCTTTCTTTTTCTGTTCCTCCTCCGCTTTCTGTTTTTCCTCCTCCTTCTTTCTTCGCTCCTTTTCCTCTTTCTTCTTCTTTTCCTCCTCTAGGCGCTTTCTTTTCTCCTCCTTGCCACCTTCTTTCTTACCACTCATTTTGGCCTCATCTTTTGCTTTATCCCGAGCAGACGCTGGTCTTCTCTCACCATCTCTGTCCTTCTCTTTTTCCTTGTTACTGAAGGAGCAAACATCTTTCTCATCCATGTTTACTGAGCGCTTGCGTTCAGCAGGCATACTGAGGAGAGACAACAAGAAACAGTTGTTTAACAACACTGCTATTTTGAAGCCATTTCCAGAATCCTTAAACACTCTCCTAACTGTCTGAGTAAATATTCCATCTGTTGCACAACTTATTGTTGTGGCACTAATTAAATAGGATTATTTTTCTAAAATGATGTCCTTTTTAATGAATCGAAGAAAGAAAAAGGCTTGTTTGTGCCTAGATGAGAGCTGGTATTCTGTCTCCTCTTATTGAGATGGGTCTGTTCACTGCTTTGAAAGATGAAACTTGACTTTGACCAGTGTGTGTGACTTAGAGGAAACTAAAAATGAAAATCATTATATTGTTTTATTGTCCTTCGTACTAGTTTTTGTTTAATGATATAAAGCATGTGAGTGGGTTGATGGGTATGAATGATTCACAAGGACTTAAATGGTTGTTAGAAAAAAAGAGACATTTAAATTGGCCTCTTATTTAAGTAATGAATGGGAAGACAACCGTGAATCAATGAGTGATCGAGCATCAATGAGTGGGTTTATTCATGCAAAGTTTTTCTTTTCTTGAAATAATTAATTGGATTAATGTGTAACCAACCTGATGGAAACAGCTGTATAGTTAATGCTTGATGTAAATGTGTTATAGATTCGCATGACACCGAAATAAAATGAATTCTCCCACAATATTTAGTTGTATTTTCTCGATAACCAATTGTACAGAATCGAAAAAATAAATCGAGAGTCTCGTTTAAAATAGCATTTTTAACAAACAACCACGCAGCAGCTTCGTTGCAGACACCGCTCGTTAGCCGCCTAGCACAGCTGGCTAGTTTAGCACGTTAAAGTTAGCGCTCTTCTGTGTTAGTGATGAGTTAAGTAAAATCTTAGCTGTAAGAGAAGGTAATCCGTTTTATAACAATGTAAAAACGCAGTAACGTTCTAAACGTTAACACACATTAATGACAAAAACACAGTTAGCATTGGCAGAGCTAATGCATTTAGCTAACGCCTTTAGCTTCAGTGGACGCGCAGAAACCAATGTAAACAAACGTTTTAGCAGCGTTAAACTGATAGTTAGTGAGCAATAAATCGTTACAGTGTAAAGTTGAAATAATATACACTGTAAATCCCTGCTTGGCAATCCTCATTTTCGTGTAAATGTTCCAGTAAATTGAAAATATGTACCTGCTAACTGTAGCAAAACAAACATCGGTCATTAGCGTCGGTTTCCGTGTGAAACGTAGGACCCCGTCATGATGGCCCCACACATTATGCCTTACTGAAAATATTTCATTTAGTTATATTTTTCACACAATTTTCGTATTCGTATTAGATGGTTTGATATTATCGCATTATAATTTAACCCGTGAACAACGTCATATTTTGGTTCATTCAAATTGTGTCGCATCGACAGGCAATGCTCATGGCGACTATTCATGTAACGGTGTTTTAAAAGTATTTAAAAACAAATAGGAAATAAAATGAAGATATATGAATAAATAAAAATATTTTTAAATTTAAATAGAACATAAATAACAAATTAAAATTAATTAAAATGAAATACAATTAATAAGAAATTTTGTTTTTATTTATTTACTTTCTCATATTCATATTCAAACACATTATTGTTGTATTGGTGTATTGTGTAGTGTATACCATATCCATATTTATTTATGGATATGGTATTTATGTTTATATTATAATATATAACATTAGATTATCATAGATTTAAGTATGCACAGAATATAAAATATAAAACTAAGAATATACTAATACTAAGAATATAAAACTAACTCCACTTTGACCAACTACAGCTGTAAATCTGTACTTAGAAATTAAAACATGTGTCATACGAATCCAATAGTGTAATTTATATTATATCTATGATAGGCGCATTAATAGGGGACATTTTTCTGAATTATGAGTAGTATGACACTTTCAATGCAGCACTTTTACTTGTAATGGAGTATTTTTACATTGTTGTATGGCTATTTTCACATAAGTAAAGATGTAATTACTTCCTCAACCACTAACTGTATATATCAATAGATGGATAGTCTTATAATACATCCATGGTAGTGGTAGTAGTAGCAGCAGTAGCAAAAGTATTGGTAGTAGTTGTAAATGAATATGAATTTTCCATGCGGGTGTTATTATTTGGGAATATAACTTGAATTAAAAAACTCAGCTGCTACTGACTTATTAACATGATCAATCAAACCAAACAGAAACTATGTAATTTAACTGAAAATAAAACAGTTAGACCTTCAGAAGAAACAGAACAGATTCTTTGTGAGGTTGTTTTACAGCAGCTCTCAGACTTTCCTCCCCAGGAGACTACAGATACTTTTAAACACACACTTACTTTTTCCACTCATTCATTCATCTGAAAGGTCCTCCCAGCACAGCCACTAGCTTGTGTGTGCGTGTGTGTGTGTGAACCAGGGTTACTGTTGTAGCTTTATTGACACACACACACACACACACACACAGGTACTGAAAGCTCAGCTCTGAGCCACAGGAAAGCTACACAGAGGCGCTGTTCACAGGAAAACTACATTTTAGGTGTGGTTATAAGGAATGAAATTAATCCACCTACAGGAGGTTTACTGATGTCTTACTGTTGCAGTTTAACTCAAGGCTGAAGGCGAAGAGCATAAATAGTTCAAACTACTGTAGCTCCACTTTGAGCAGATACAACAGTAAGATGCTTTGCTGATAATAATACTCTTGTAAGCAGGATGTTAAATGTAGTTACTTTACTTGTAATGGTCTATATTTAAAATGAATGTACTGGTACTTTCATTTCAGGATCTGAATACCTCCACCGCTGACTGTCTACATCAATGGAAACTCTCCACAACCCGTAAATGAGCAGACAAACAATCCAAACAGCTGAAAAGTCACTAAATCATTTTATTCAGCAGACTGAACCTGTTCAACACAGTAAAAGTGAAATGCAAATAGTGAATCTCTGTCATGGTTACAGTCACGCTGCGGTGCATCACAGACAGAGACACTGTCTGGTAAATCCAAAGACACTTTGCTGCTTCCTGCAACGAAACATCACTGTAGGAGCATTCGATTAGAGTTTTATTTCAGCAGCAAAATGACTGACTGGAGTTTTTAAATCATTAAATACCCAACAGATTTCCGCTGGGATTAATGACCACCCGCCTGCCCCTCACCACCTGTGATCCTCGGAGCATCTGAAATGTTTTCTCAAGAGGAAAAAAAAAATCTGATGTAGTTAAGTGGGTGTGATCAGATTCCTCTCACACACAGCCACAGTCATCAAAATGTAATAGGTTCTTTCAAAAAATAAAAAGAAAGAAAGAAATAATTTAAACTAACACTGTATGAGACTAAGTTCAGTCCAAAACCAGAGGTTGAAATACTGCAGACTGCATAAACACTCAGTTTAAAGCAAGATAAGCTATTTAATCACTCACAACAAAATGATTGTTGCTGTTCCTGCTGCTTGATAATTGTTCGCTTTAAAGGCTCGCTCACACCAACATTCTCAGCAGTTTCATTTTTCAGTTAAATCAGCGAGGTAAACATTTTTCATGCTTGAGCTTAACTTTTGGGAAGAATGAAAAGTAAATGCGTGCTGTTGATTAATAGCAAACTGTCTTTATAGCGACAACCTCCAAGATGGAGGAAGCCATTGTCGTTTATTAGCTGTATTACACCATCCAGTTTAATTTATAGTTAAGACAGTGGATTCGATGGCGTAAATACGTCTTTAGAATAAACTGAGCTTGAAAATAGTTTCACTATGATTCTAAGTCAGTGTCAAAACATATTATAAGGAAAGTTCAGATTTTTGTGTGCAAACAGCCATGGTTTAAACTCACTACAAACACATGGCAGGTGGCCTTAGTGTAAACAGGGGACAGTAATGAATGACACTGAAGTAATTTACTGCAAGTTATTTGGTATCAACATGAATTCCACTGGCTTCTAATGTCCATGTAAATTTAAAGCAAAAATCCCTTATAGATAAGAGCTTATAAAAGGGGTTTAAAAGACTGTTTAGAGTCCAGAAACAGCAGGTACACACAACATCCCGAAACTAATCCAATACACTTGGTTATTAATGATTGATTGATTCCCCTCTATTTCTTCTGCCTTGATGTCAGCTGTCAGAAATGTGGACATTTTCCAACACTATAGCTGCTCTGGGCAAAAGCAAAAACACCTGGAAGAGGATGTACTGTGTTGAGATATTTTGTTTTGGGTGCGTGAGTTGAGCTGCCTTTTTTTTTTTTCCTGCTGGATGAACTGAACTAGCATGAAAAAGAAAAAACACTATTATTATTTTTCTAATATCATTACTATTATTACATTGTTCTCATGGCAGCGCCTGCATCCAGCAGCAGATGAAGGTTTGGTGTCTCTCACAGTCCTTTAACTGCCCACCTTGTCTCCTTTTGATTCAATCCACCAACAGCAGCAATGAATTCTGGGAAGAAGCTCAATGTGACCCCCTGCATCTGTATGTGTAAAAACCAGCGTTCGTATTCCTTCATACACTTTTCACCTTCATGTCAGCAGCTGAAAAAAAATTGGAAAGTCCAGCTGCCGACGTGATGAGCTTCAGTTTCCCTTAAAAACATAAACATCAGCGTTGTTGAGCAAAGAATCATGGGAAGAGCGTGAAGAGCAGAGGACGTGTTGACATGTCGTACACTTTAAACCCCGTCTGGGAACCAGCATGTAATTCTGTACTCTCCTAAAAAAATACTCATAACAAAATTAAAAATATATAAAGAGGTCTCTGCCGCCGGTCACACTGTGGGCAGCCAATGGCAGGAGTCCGTGCAGGTGATCGACAGGTAAGTCACCCTATGGTCTTTGAGCCAGGCGGCTCTTCCCCTCCTCCTGTTCGACCAGCTTGAAGTGAGTGTATGACAGGATACCTGCCAGAGTACAGAGGATCCCCAATGCCTGAGAGAGACAGGAAGACAGACAGACAGGTAGAGACAAGAAGGTTTGGGGGGAAATCGTGGGGTTGCTGGTTTGAATCATCAGGGCAGCAGAGCGAGACTCACCTGGTTGAGTGACAGCGGGTCATGGAAGAGCAGGTATCCTCCAATCAGGGTGATGCAGAATTTAAAATGTCCAAACATGTTATAGCTGCGAACTAGAGTCAGGAGAACAACAACACAAACCAAAACCATCTGGAACAATGAATATCTAAAATCACTTCCTGAAGACATCCATGAATAATAAAGATGAGACTTACACCCCTTAACTCTCTCACAAACCCCAAAAGAACACCAAAGATCTGCTCAAGAGTTTTAAGTAAGCCCTTCAGTAAGATTAGAAACCTCTTCGCAAACCTCCAGACCTTCCCAAGAAAACCCAAAAACCTCCTCGAGACGACCAGGAACCTTCTCAAAAATTTTCTGAAACAATTTCAACCAGACTAGAGACTTCTAGAGACTTTTTGCAACACGGTCAAAACTTACCAAGATAACCAAAAACCATCTCGAAAACAGAAGAAAAACATTCTCAAGAGGTTCTGAAACCCTTTCAAAGAGACTAGAAAAGTTCACCACAAAGCTTCAAAGCTCCCGGAGAAAACATAAAAATTCCCCCTCAAGGAGACGAAGAAACCCTCAAACCCTTTAAATCCCTCAGGAAGAAGACCAAAACGCTTCTAACAAACCCCTTAAAACTTTCTTGCAAAGCCCTAGAACCTTAAACTACATCAAGAACCTGCCCAAGAGAACCTCCGTCTCCAACCGCTACACCTCCCCCCTAAACCGACTGGCCATTTGGGGCGCCCATGTTTTCAAGGATACGTGACAGCTGAGGTGTTTCCAATGATCCAGTAGATGGACAGGTTGACCAGGAACGCCACCAGACCTGAGAACAGCACTGTCATCTGGGCAACAAAAGGACAACACTGTTACCGTAGCAACATGAACTGGAGCCAATGGCGCCAGCTATTCTCTAAGTTCACACTCAGCATGGTTGTAACTGAAGTGTTTCATAAATCCAAATTTAAAAATAACTAAATTAAAGCACAAACTAGTTCTTTTAAAAGGGCAGAGTGTGGGCTGGCATGTGTGTGTTCAGTGTGTTCTTTAACCAAGTGTTGTGTGTGTGTGTGTGTGTGTGTGTGTGTGTGTTTGTGTGTGTCATGGTGAGGCTGACCAGAGCAGGCAGAGACCAGGGTCCAAATATTCCTCCGTCTCCAGTCAGCGGCTCAAAGACAGGAACAATACAGAGCAGGAAGCCTGACGACAGAGGAGCCTGACGGGACAGTCACTGTGTTAACATTCGTCACAACATCTCATCGCTTATTAATAGAACACACAACATCACAGTCACAGTACTAGTAGTTAAGGATGCCTTCAGCGGATCTGCATTTGACACGTATTAGAGGCAATAGGTGGAGATACTGAGTATTAAATGGCCATTTTAAATATTATATTCACAGGATTAACATTCTATTAAATTGCTGCTTCGGTGATACTATTGATATCAAATTATAAAGCGGTACCACTCCTCTTATTGCACATTTTTATCAGTCTCTAGTGTTGAGTTATACCTGATAGTAGAGCAGCTGCATGGAGTTCACCTGGAGCTCATGTTGTTTAGCCCCCACCCACTGAGAGAGAGAGAGAGACAGGCAGAGAGACAGACAGGTAGAGAGGGGAAAAAAAGATTCATTTTACTCCTGTCAACTTCACAAAACCACTCTGTCTTTCTTTTATTTCAGGTCGTATATTTACTCACCACTTGGTAAAGCGACGTCACCAGAACACCCAGCGATGCAAACACTGTTCCCTGCAGGTTGAACCGCACGTCATAGTACGAGTTCAATATCACCCCTAATGTTATGGGCACCTGGAGAGAAAGACAGCAGCTCATCATAATGTTATAAATCACAAAGGAATGAGACAATATTGGCCCTGAAAACCAATGAACACCCTAAGGGACCTCCAAAACTTTTACATGAAGCCTTGAAACTGGTTTAGCAAGAACAAACATCGACAGTACTTGAGGCAGACCTACAGAGATCTGTACACATATATTACTCAAGGAACCAGAGAACAATCCAAACCCACTAAATGGACTTTATTTTTGCTCTTTTTGTCCATATTTCTCATCCACTACTGACTATTAATTTGCCAAGATCATGAAAAACATTGGCTCCACTCCATGTCTTTACCTCTTCTCACTTGATACTGCACATCTCTTCACAATGCATGACACTCATGGACGACGTATGCAACGAAGTTGGGTAGCACAACTCTTGCAGACTGTGGTCACAGCTTTAGCCAGCTACTACATTCAGGACATGATTTAAGCTTTCCTTACCAGTGTCAGTTTAATCTTGGTGGAGAAGGTCTTCTTGTAGTAGGTGGTCTGGATGAGGATGATGACGGGTGTGGTCATGGCTTTGGCCAGCTGATATGTCCCTATGGAGTTGTTCTGCAGGGAGAGGTTGGTGAAGGCCACGAACCCACAGAAGCTCAGAGCCAGCCACACGATCCTGCGGACTGGGAGGCTTTTTGGAGAGAAAACGTCCATTTTTTGGCAGATGTAGAGTCCCAGCCACGTGACCACGAAGTGCACGAGGGTCAAGGTCATGTTGGGGAAGCCATAGTGTACGTAGATCCACTTGTTTATAAAAACAATGCAGATGGAGGACAGCAGGTTGACCAGCAGCCCGGCGACAATGCGCCTGTTGACTGAAAAACTAAACAGCTTGTCAGCCATGGTTATGGAAGCTTAGCTAACCCCAGCCAAGCTTTGTTTAACTTCACTGAACTCGCTGTTCACACTGCAAAAAGGAAGTCAATGTTAGAAAGTCTGAAATTTCAGCCATGTTACAGATGATGCATGTGAGATAAATCTTACATTATATCATGTGAGACAGAAATACAGTCTGACCGATACTGATATTGAAAGCATTTTAAGGTAATACTTTTTACCTACTAGTGGAAAAAGTATTCAATATACCTTTTACCTCAGTAAATGCTCAGTAAAATATTACAATGTAAAAATACTTTATAAAAAGTAAAAGTCCTGCATTCAAAATTTTACTTCAGTAAGAGTACATTAAGTATTGTCAGCAAAAGATACTAAAAACACACATTATGCAGAAGAACTGCACATTTCAGTATTAGATTATTATATTTTATTATATTATCATAATATAATTTAGGATGCATTACTGTGGAAGCAGTGCAGGTGAAGCTAATAATAACTACTTACCATAGTTTAATGTTTGGCAGTGGTGAAAAATAAGTACATTTACTGTGCAAGTACTGCATTGAAGGAAAAATACAACTTACTTTCAATATTTTATGCTGTTTTACACTTCTACTTTACTACTCTTACAGCTTTAGTTACAAGTTACTTACAAAAGGTATTTAATAATTAATTGTAAATAATTAGCTGATTGAATTATAAATAAAATAACGATGAGTTGCAGGCCTAAATATAATATAATATACTGAAATTGTGTAAATTTGTTGTCTTTTATATTTGATAGTTTCACAAAAAAAATGCTGACAATATTTGTCTTTTATGTAAAACTTACAAAGTTAGATGTCACTGTAGTTGTTTAATAAATCTAAGAAAGAAAATATTACAATATTTGCCTCCAAAATGTAGTTAAAGTATCATAGCCTAGCATTAAACTGTAAGCGTCAAATAAAGTACAATCACCTCAAAATTATACTTAAGTAAAAAACTCAAGTAACTGTACTATATTACTTCCCATCACTGTTTTCACCAATAACTAACAACAGAGGAAAGAAAACATAATGCGTAGCAGTAAAATCTTTTTTTTTAATTTTTTTTTATGAAGTTCGGCGTGATGCTCTGAACACTGACTTTAACATGAATGCCAATAATAAACAACTACTGTAGGTTAAACAGTAAATTACTGGTTAAATGATACGTATCAGTGTTAAGTTAGCACATTACAGTTTTAAGACTGAATGTAACTCAATCAGTTCATTTCACCAAGACCAATTGCTTCAGTGTCTGTCTGCCTGTCTATCTGTCCGTCTGTCTGTCATTATGCCACGCAATAAGAAAAGTTTACCTGGGGTCTCCATCTTTCCATCAGTCTCCCTGCTTCTCCCCTGTGTCTCGCTCTGCCTGTCTCCCTCCGCCCAAACAAATATCCGTGAGTTAGCGGGCTTAGCGTGCGCCTCTCCCCGGCAGAGCGAAGTTCCAATCCCGGCCTTCGCAGTGACGAATCCCCGTTACAGTACTGGGAGATTTTGCCTCCCTGCTCCCCTGCTGTATACAGCCCGTGTTTTCTGCTTAAAAACCGCCCCGTGTGTTCCTGTTTCCTCTGCGTTTAACGTCCGTGTGTGAAGCAACAGCGGCTGCTAACGGACCGGAGGGTAGAGCAGAGATCATCTAGTAACAGGTGACTCACTCCGCACAGAAAACTGTGTGAGCTGAATAAGACAATAAAAAAAACAATCTGACACAAATAAGAATGAGTTTGTCACAGTTATGACTTAGTACGCCTGTTTATAAACAGTAAATATTCTCCTAAAAACAATGAATTGAACACCAATAATAGTACAATTAATCGCCGCCAGAGGTTTCCACTTGTGGAGCTAGATATTCTGGAAGCTAACGCTGAACCGTCTGCCGGAAATTCAAAAGAAGAAGAAGAGGAATTAAGACACACGAAGAAGAAGCCTAAACCTCGTGAAGCGGGAATTGACAGCTCACAACCATGGACTGGTAAATATATATAAATTCACAATTTTTATAAGCTTTTACACATCTTAATTTTTAGTTCTGTATATGAGCCGCGCTTCTGGTCGTTAGCTGGTTATTCAGCCGGCTGGTCCGCGTCGGGTTAGTTTACTCCGCTAGCTGGGGCTAACGACGCTAATACTGCTAAAGATGCCGTTCATAGTCGGTGCAAATGCTAGCAGGCTAAGTGCTGCCTGGTTTGTGTTATGTTGACATAAACTCAGTAGTGGAAGAAGTACTCAAGTACCACACCGTAAATACTCCTGAACCTAATATGTTACTTAAGTAAAAGTACATAAGAATTATCAGGAAAGGTACTAAAATTTAAAGTACTTAATTCAGTAAACTGACCTCTGTGAATGTTAGAGTACCAAACCTTCGGTTTGCAGTTTATTAGGTACACCTACCCAAAACTAATGCAATCATACAACAGCCTTCAAACACCTGTTAGTGCACAGTTGAAATTATCAACGCTTTAAAACAGTTTCAACAAAAGCGGAATATTAATTATGATCTTCACAAAGGAAGAATTTACTGCAGGACTTTTGTATTAGTGTTAGAGTATACTGCAATTATTTCGATAATGGATTAACCATTTTATTCTGCATTTTTTTTTAAAGCAAATGTGCTTAATATTACCTGGTTCTGTCATGTCAAATGCAAGAACTTTGCTCCTTTTAAAGTCTTTGTAAATTCACTTCACAATCTTTGGGTTTTTGACTGTTGCTCAGACAAAACTAACAACTTGAAAATGCTATCTCAGGCTCTGGGAGGTTTTGATGACATTTTTCATTATTTTCTGACATTTTTAAACAAATCAATTAATCAAAAAGGTGAATAGATTTAGACAAGACTGCTGCTGTCAGTATCAAAAGTTGGCTTTGAATGCATGGTCTTGTTTACTTAATTTTTTATAGATATTACCTTATTAAGATGCTAGTTTTGTCAGGACGACTGCTTTGTGTCAGACAAGTTTTTTTTTTTGTTTTGTTTTTTTCGAACTAACTTGTTCTCATGTTAGTAATAACATGTTTTTATTCATTTTGTTGTCCAGGGGTCAGAGTGAGCTGCCGTCTCCTGTGGTCCGAGACGACGAGGTGACAATCGCTGCCCGTAGGAGGAGGAAGAAAGTGGCCTGTATCCTCTATCTGGAAGATTGAGTGTGTTACTGTGTTAGTGAAAAAATTAGGAGTGATTATGGAGAACACCAACCTCATTGAGAAATACCTTGTGTTTCCCATGACAGCTTCACAACAAAGGCCAACATTGTGTTGAATGAGCTACTATCAACTGTAACTTAATTCAGCTCTGATCGCTTGTAGGAGAGGGAACAGTAACCACTGAGGCTGATATCACGGAGATAAAAATACAAACAGTAATGCTGGATGACAACATTTCCTTTGAATCCCTTGTTTTTGTGAAGGCAGTGAAATCCAGCCCAGGAATGGCTGACTTCGCCATTCACAATGTGAAACTGTTTGTTTGTTGTCTCCATTTATTTTTTGTTTCCGTTCGGCACTCTGGCTACTACATTTATTTAATGACTAAAGTGTGTATGCTCTGAGATGAGCGCCTAGGAGTCTTCTTTTGCTGTTGTTTTCCTGATTGCTGGTCTCAGTCCCGTCACCTGGCAACGGCAGCCCCATCGTTTCCACGGTAACACCAGCCCGCTCCCTCCTGAGGGCAACTCCTGCTTCGCTCTTCAGACAAGCTGGTAGGGGGGACACACACCAGCCGATATTAATCCTGATACAACCTCTAATAGTAAAGAGCTCCATATGTGACTAAATCCCCACTCCTGTCTCATTGTTCTCTCTTTCTCAGTAACTCCCAGGGTTCCAGATGTTTCCTCCATTTTGGCTCCAGGAGGTCGAACGCCTCGATACACACACACACCAAGAAACGCACCCAGCAGTATGGTAAGACACAAACACACACACTCATAGACTTGTGACGTGATGTGTGACTTGTAAAAGTGCTCTAGCTGTGAGGAAAAATGAACGGGACTTTCACTTCAGGACCCAGAGGCACCTGAAATTGCAAGAATATTTTTGTTTTCTTATCTTAAACCTCTCTTGCTCTTTTCCATGAGACTTGCTCTTACTATGGTCATATTCTTCTGCGTTACATTTGTGCCTCATTCCTGAGTGCGCAATGTGACATTTTGAGCGCAGAATAATGTGTTTTCAAAGCAAATAGAATATATTTTGTGGTGAAACTATGATCACAGAAAGAATAATTTAATTGGGCAAACTAAAATCTGTTACACAACAACAAATCTGTCACCCATGGCATAAAAAGTGACAGTTTACACGATGAATTCCTGATAATGATGATGTGTGTCTGTGTGTGTAGAATCTGGATGACAGTGATTGGACCAACAGCATGTACACGTCACCTGTTTCGGGACTGGAGAACACCAGCTTCTTCACTGAAGACATCACCAACCTTAGCTCAGCACTACTAAAGGAGGATGACCCAGGAGAGGCTGGTGAGTAAAACAAACGCACCCCTGTTACTCTGCAGTATTAGTTTACAGCACTCCCGTTTGTTAACGCTGCTGCTTTTTATCTTTTCAGCGGCTGCCAGTCTTTTCCCAGAGTTCCTCACGTCTTTTCTGAAACACTCTTCCTCTGCGGTGTTTGAGCTGCTGGAGGATTATCAGACACTCTGCCAGGACAAGGTAGGTTTTGTGTGAGTGAGTGTGCTAATGTCTAATCTTTATGAGGGAACTGTCAATCAAACAGCTTTGTGGTGTGAAAGTAAGACAGACCGACCGCAGGATTTTATGATGTTTGATTTTTCTACCTGTACTAACCTTCTACTAATCTTCAACCCATGAGCTGTTACAGAAGTGATCTGTATATGTTATGCATATATTTATGTAAATCATTTTGTAACCATGGCAATGTGAGTGCAGAGATTTCCCCTGATACATTTGAAAATCAAAACGAATTCAAACTAGGCTGTGCACCTCTAACCTCTAACTCTCCCTCGCCATATTTAAGGTGGACGTGCTGCAGTCTGTGGTCCTCAGAGCGGGTCAGAACAGTAAAACAGCAGGAGTCCGCTGGCTGCTGCAGCAGGAGAGCTGCTCCTGGAGACTCATCACCTCACTCTACAGGTACCTGTCGTCCTGCTTGTCTGATCGGTCGTTTACTTGACTCCAATTAATCACCTGTCTGTTTCTGCAGGGATCGGGTCCAGTTGGCGATGGAAGATGACATCATGACAGACATGGTTGTAAGTGACAGTTAATGCTGAAACAAACACACACTCACAAATCTGCAATAAGTGATTTTCCTTTTGGCCACTTGGGGCCAGCACTGACAAATCTGTTTGCAAAGAGTTGCTTATAGACACATCCAGAGGTTACAGAGTTCATCAAGCTTTTAGATAAGTTATTCAATCTTTATACATTATCTTTAATTGAAGAGGAGTTGAAAAACATAAATCATTCTCTTCAGAATTCCACACTGTGAGTCATACATATCTGCTTTAATTTAATACAGGCAAATTTCCCTCTGTAATCATTTCCACCTGAAGCAATTCCAATGCAAACACACTCTCTTAACACACACATTAGACTTCAGCCTAGATGGACACACAGGTCCAAAGCATGAGGATTCTGGAGGCTGTAAAGATTAAAGTGTGTTTGCATCTCTGTCTGTTTGTGTTTGTAGGTTCCCAGTGAGAGTGAGAAAGTTGTGGTGGAGCAGCTTTTTCAGCGGGATGCTGTCATACGACAAAGTCAGGTAACACACACACACGTGATATTTTAAGTTTTTTTTTTGTTGTTTTGTGCATAGAAACAGGTGGATTAAAGCCCGCATGTTGCTAGTTGCTCACTGTCTGGTCACTGTGTTGCAGCTGGTCGTTGATTGGCTGGAGTGCATTGCCAAGGATCAGATTGGAGATTTTTCGGATAATATAGAATACTACGCCAAAAACGTCTGCTGGTGAGTTTTCAAATATCAAGTCTATAGTAGTGTGTATCAGCAGCATCGGTGAGTTCCTGCAACAGTAAAATTGAGGTGTGTGTGTCTGTGTCTCAGGGAGAACACTCTTCATGCGCTGAAGATGAGGAGGAAGAGCGGTGCTGCTTTCACTGTTCCTCTGGTCACTGAACTGGTGAGGCATGTTACCATGACAACACACGCCTCCACATTCCTACTGTTAATAAATACATCGATAAAATGTGCGTGTGTGTGTGTGTGTGTTCAGGACCCAGACGCTCCTCTCCGGCAGCAGCGCCCCCTGGCTGACCTGGACAGAGAGGATGACGCCCGACTGCTGAAGAACCTGTTCACCCTGATCAGAGCGGGGATGACTGAGGAGGTAGAGAGACACTCTTTGGTTCATACTGTATTTAAAGGGCCAGTACACCCAAATTAATAACAGTCGTCAGAAAATAATAGAAAGATGCGGAACTTTAAGGGATTAGTCTGTCTTCAAACATTTCAGTATTCAGGCCACATGCACCTCCACACTGTGTGTCTGGATTATGGGGAATGTCTCACTTCCTGCCGGGATCCACAGCTGTCTCTCTGTGTGTGTCTGTGTGTGTTTAGGCTCAGCGGCTGTGTAAACGCTGTGGTCAGGCCTGGAGAGCAGCAACTCTGGAAGGCTGGAAACTGTACCATGATCCCAACATGACCTCAGGTAACCTCTGAGTTTTCATGTCTTGCTTCTCTTTCATGATGATGATGCTCACAAACTAACCTACCTGACTAGACAACAGCCTGGAGTTTTTGTTTTTTAGCCAACCCTCAGAATTAATAGCGGTTAGTTATGAGTAAATCTGATGTGTAGTTGTCATCAGAGCTGGTGAAATCAACCACGGCTCACCAAACTTTAACCTCCTACAGTTTAAGACTCAGTTAATTATGTAATTTATAACTGAAATCTCATCCTCTATTCACAATTGATCATTGAAGTCTACTCATTAGCTTCACACTATTTTCTCTGCCTCCTCTGAAGACTGTTTGTATCTATCCACCATCACCATCTACATGACTCTTTTCTCTCTGCAGGAAGTCTGGAGTTGCAGCCTGTTGAAGGAAACCCTCAGAGAGGTATCTGGAAGGCCTGCTGCTGGAGAATGGCCGAGGAGGTACGGCACAAACGCACACCTCCCTGTAGGAGAATGAGGATACGGCGCACAGTCCACAAACAAAACACTGATTACACATTTATCCACAGAGGAAGGAGTCGAACATCGTCCAGTGTTAACCTACTGTCTGTGTTTTAGGAGCAGTTAAACAGATACGAGAGGGCCATCTACGCCAGCCTGAGTGGAAACCTCAAGCCGGTAATGTGTGATTCTGTTTGTGTTACACTGGCGCTCAGTAAATGAATCTCAGGCTAGTTTTAGGATCAGAGGTCACGGCAGGATCCAGAGAACCTGAGTCCTGTATTGAGTCTCTGAGGTGTTTCAACTACATGTGCATCCTGTGTCCTACCACAATAAAATCAAACATGTTAGCCAAACAATGATCAGCCAGTGTGTTAGTTTGTAGAGATCCATCTGGTGACAGCATGTAATATATATTAACTGTGTGTGTGTGTTTCTGTGTGTTTGTCAGATCCTGGCAGTGTGTGAATCATGGGAGGACTGCGTGTGGGCGTACTTCAGAGTGATGGTCGACTCGCTGGTCGAAAAGGATCTGATGTCATCGGGTATGGCCCACCAGGAAGTGGAGACACTGCCACGAGAATACCTGGAGGCCAAGTACGACGCAGACACACACACACACAAACACACACACAAGGAAATGCTGTATTGGCCTGAACACAAGACAATATTTTTTTCTTTCAGAGTTAATCAGCCCTAAAAGTTTCATTAGCCTGGTTTAACCAGCAGGAGTTTAAAACTTTACTGTAGAAAAGGGAGAAAATCATCTATGTTGTATCACTGACTGGTTTTATAGACAAACCTGCACTGTGATTAAAAACACACCTCATATCTCTCTCATCACTTCACTGTCTGCGTCTCTCCTCAGCTGGACCATGGAAAAGGTGTTTGAGGAGCTTCAAGCCTCAGAGTCAAAGGTAAAACTCACACTGACCGACTGTGACAGGTGATCACCAAAGTGACATGACTGAATGCAGCATAAACCCAGCTTCTATCTGCTTGTGTGCGCAGAGGGTGTTGGAAGAGACAAGAGAGCATTACCACATCATCCAGAAGTTTGTTATCCTGGGAGACTTGGATGGTAAGACCCCACCCCCCCACCACCATCACCTCATTATAATTTAAGCTTTCCAAAACACTACTCCTAACCCTGAACTAAACCTCTCTCTGTCTCTTTCTCTCAGGTCTGTTGGAGGAGTTTTCTGATTGGCTGACAGCTTCCAAGCCCCTTCCCTCCCACCTGCTGCGTTTCATGACTCACCTCGTGCTGTTTTTCCGCTCTCTGGGTTTGGCGCTGAAGGTAAAAATAAACAAAATTTACAGTCTGTAACCACAACAGAGCATTTGTAGGAGAATTTAGTCGATTCATCGTGTTGACGTCTGTTAACCTGTTTGTCTCTCCACCTCTCTCTCCCTTTTGAAGGAGGAGGTGTCTGTGGATGTGCTGAAGGCATATGTCTCCCTTCTGATTCGGGATCAGCAGACTGACCTGGTGGCGAGCTACGTTGGCCAGCTCCCGGCCGAGCTCGCCACAGCTCAGTACGCTGCTTTCTTGGAGACCGTCACCCAGGCAGAGCTCCGCCCCCGCTGCCTGCAGCTCGCCAGTGAAGCCGGTGAGACGGAGTCATACACACTGAGGCCAGTAAAACGGCAAACATTCTTACTGAGAGAATACTGAGTGTTTTTGTTTTTGTAGGTCTGGATGTTGCTGCGATAACTAAGCTGGTGGTGGAGACTGTGAGGGAGAGAGATGACACTGAGTTTACACACCACAACCAGACGCTGGAGACGGCAACTACAAAGGTACAGAGTGAAGTGTACACATCAAAGACGAAGACAGGTTTAGCTTCAGTAACTTATGAGACATAAAAAGTTGTAAATGCTGGAATGGGACTAAAATTTCATCGATGAAAATAACAAAAATCAAACAAAATGATTAGACAAGCGTGAAACTAAATCAGGTGACAATATTAGTACAGGTAGACTTATTGTTTTTAGTATAAGTAGAACTGGGTGGAGTTACTGTCATGCTGTCTTTTGATAGGAGGACCAAAGGAAGATTGATGTTATCGACTGGCTGCTATTTGACCCCGCCCATCGAGCCGAGGCCCTGAAACAGTCCAACGCCATCATGAGGAAGTTTCTGGGTACTTTTTTTTTTCCTAGCTTCTCAGATGTGAGGATTTGGTGCAGTTTAATGCACTTCTGTGGCTCTATTGGTCAGTTGATCCTCGTCTCGTGATGCATTTCTTCTGTCTCTCTGATGGTCTGTCTGTCTTTATGTCGTCCTCTCAGCCTTGCAGAAACACGACGCAGCTAAGGCGGTGTTCTCTAAAGTTCCAGAGGATTCAATGAAGGAGATTTGCTGCCAGTGGGCGGGGATCGGTCAGACCACCTTACCTGCTGAGGACGAGAACGCCATCAGAGAACACCTGTGTATCAGAGCGTACCTGGTCTGTTACCAGTCTCTGTATTAATGTTATAAATAATATCAAGACTGATTACCATAGTTGTGACTGTAATAATTTGTTAAACATAATAATAATCCCTATACTGTACTTTACTTTACCATGATCATCATCTTAGATTTAGCTGCTAACATTTGCTAATTAACGCTACACTGATTGGGAATCTCATTAGTTTTGCAGGTATTTGGTCATAGACCATAATTTTTGATTAATTCTCCAGATGAAAACTTTAAGGATTGCATCGCAGAATCTGCATAATACACATCAAAACATGCATGTCTGATGTTTTGAATCTAAATAGTGCTTGTATAAATGACG